>NW_017715417.1:97500-108773 GCF_001865875.1 Lupinus angustifolius
TATTCTTTAATAATCTCATTTTTCAGTTATTAAACCCCCTTTTTTTACCAAGTTCAATGTTAGTAAGATTAGGAACTATTTATATGTTTCGATCGAACAACAAATTGTTATTTTTAATAAGTAGTTTTAAAAATTAATTTCATTCTTATACATCGAAAATGAGACTCAATTTTTTTTTACTGCAATTTAAAATTCTCAGCCATAAAGTATATTCACTGGAAGCTGTTTTATTTCACTCATATAACTATCAGGTTTAGTTCTTCAATACTAATTGCGAATAATAATAATGACGAAAATGAATCTATGGAATTTATTCTACCCCCTTCCTATAAAGAAAGGAGCACAACAATAGCACCGAAAGAGTTCTGTCTCAACGAATCGCACGTAGAGATATTGATAACACACATAAAGTTAATGGTATTTCATAACTAATCGATTAAGCAACAGCTCGTAGACCACCCAAAAAGGCGTCAGAATTAAGCACTGCTTTTCCTTTAACCTTTCACCGTCTTTTCCCGGTTAAAGGCGGTAACCCAATATACGGTTATTTATTACTTTGCTTCTTATTATCTTTTACTGTTTAACCTATAATAATAATTATCCTATTTAAACATAATAATTACTAGATAAACCAAATTTAATTCTACCACCCTCAAATTTATAATGTACCCACGTTCCTATTATTTTCTTCTATTGAAGGTAGAATTTTAATATATTATAAAAATCTTGTATCAAAATATTGTGATGGATAGTTATCAGAAGAATTGTACATCCAATATCAAAAAATTGATTTGTAGTTTCCTTAGTTTACAATAAGTTATATGGTTCATTATGCATTTATTTTCTTTTCTCATTCATTGCTTCGATTGTTATTTTAACCGATGGTTGTCCCATTTATTTCACTTTAATAATAAACATTCAAGTTATAATTTTTTAATATGCAACCATTTCATGTTTTCATTCAACCCAACTACCCAAGGTTCTAACAAAAAACGTCTGACAAAACCTATGGCCCATTTGGTAGGAAAATATTTTTATAAATGTAATAATAAATCAAAGCTCAAAGCCATTAAAAAAATAAAAACCCACAAAAAAAAGCCCCAAAAAGCTTAAACTCTTGGATAGAGTTTGTTAATTATTATATTATATGTATCTTTAATATATATAATGGGGATATAACATCAGAATAAATTGTGTTGGGTTGAGGGACCTCGGAAAAATGTTATGATCTTATATCCTTCATCGCAAGCTCCTCTAGTAACTCATTATGTGAATAACATATAGAAGTAGAATTTTAACCATATTGTTGAGGATCTGCAATGATAAACATAAATAGGTCATAGAGATAAAACCAATGTTGAATAAATTGTAATTCAATCAGCTAGATTCGTTAATTGGTTAATAACATGTATAATCGATTAACGAGTATCGTTGGTAAATCAGTTAATTAGATAGTTATGTTAATTGTTAAATATGCTATTCTTAGCAAGAAGGTAGTTAGTGTTATGCTATAAATAGAAGTTTCAATATTTGTAAAAATAAGACCTTTTGATCTTAATAATACTTAGAGGTATATATTCATTCAAACTCTCTCTCACTTCAATCTTCTTCTCTACTCATCTACCTCACCTTATTTCATTCATTCTGTTGGTTGTTTCAATAACCAGTGTGAAAAAGAAATGGTTGAAAACCATGGTGAACTACCCTAGAGGTTGCTAATTATTATAATTGGAAGGAATAACTAAGACCCTGTGATAATAACAAAGTTTGAATATTGAAATTATACCAGTTTAATTATTTTCGTAAGTTTTGCTTTTAGATAATAGTAATGTATCCAAAATTGTATTAGATATAGAAATTTAACATGTTATAAAAACTTTATATCCACTTGCATTTATATTCCACTAATTCTACACTTTTTGATGTTTTAATTTTGAGTTTAAAATCTATGCGCTGAGTGTAAACTTTTTACATTGTCAACACATCATTTAATATTGATTTTATAATATTTTTGTTTGAAAGTTTTTATGACATTGTAATACATTTTAATATAGAAATTATACTAGTTTAATTATTATTATTATGTTATTTTAGTAAGTTTTACTTTTACGTAATAGTATAAATGTATCCAAAATTCTATTAGATATAGAAATTTAATGTCATAAAAACTTTATATCCACTTGCATTTATATTATACTAATTCTATATATTTTTTGATATTTTAATTTTGAGTTTAAAATCTATACATTGACAGTGTAAATTATTTACACTATCAATACATCATCCATTATTGATTTGTAATATTTTTCTTTGAAAGTCAATGATAATTGAGATATGAATGGTGGAGATTCACTGACAATGTAAAAAACACATACAATATTAGTGCATACATATTAAATCCTTTAATTTTACATATTATTCTAAATCTTTTAATGTTTTAGAAATTTAATGAAAAAATTAATTTACTTTTTTATTATATCTTTATTTAGTAAACCTATTTTTCACTCAATATTGACTCCTTATATCATTGAACTTCTTATTTATTCTAAGTCATGCTATAAATTTTTTTAACAAAATTCAATGTTTTGTGTTAAGCTTGGAGATGCTAAGTATGCAAATGATATTTATTACTCTAATCAATGTTAAAATATAATGGAATCATGATAGTGACAAGAAATCGGAAGTAACTTATTACATTGGTTGTATCACTATAAAAACTTGAGTTGAATTGCTTTATAATTACTAGAATCTCTTTATTGGAATCACAATACTACTAAGAAACCAGAAGTAACTTATACAAATTGCTTTATCATTGGAGAATTTTTCTTTTTGGTACCAAAAATTTTTTAAACTACATTTCAATTTATTTTAGTGGAATGAACTAGTCCTCTGTGTTAGAACAAAGAAAGAATAAAGAAAGAAGAAGAAGTAAGAAGAAAGAAAATAGACTGTGTTAGATTAGAGAAGATGGAAAACTCAATGTATTCTTGTATGTAAGTTTTGTTGTGCATTACACATAAGGTAGAGAATCTATTTATAGTAAGCTAACTACCAACTAACAAAACATAATTTTAAATCATCCTTCTAACACCCTCCATGATTCGAAATTCTGCAACAAGAAGAGAAAAAAACTCCAAACAACAAACTTGCTTCTGCAACAAGAAACTTCAAACAATTATCAAGCTTTCAAACAATGTATCCCAATCTTCCTCCTCAATTCATTAAACCTGTTCTTCTTTAAAGACTCTGTCATGATGTCTGCCAACTGATTTTCAGTGTTGCAATGAATCAGTTTAATCCTTTCTTCTGCCACTTGATGCCTTAGGAAGTGATATTTGGTTTCAATATGTTTGCTCCTACCATGAGACTCAGGATTCTTTGCCAAATCAATGGCAGACTTGCTATCCACAACCAATTCCATTGCATCCTTATTTTCTATGCCTAGTTCTTGTAGCAGAGAGCAGATCCAAAGTGCTTGGCAGGCAGTGTAGCAAGCTGCTATATACTCAGCTTCACAAGTTGAGAGAGCCACTACTCTTTGCTTTTGAGAACACCAAGAAATAGGTGCACCAACAAACATGAAGACATACCCCATAGTACTCTTTCTATCTAGTATATCACCACACCAATCTGAATCAGAATAGCCCATGAGATGTGAACCGATCATCTCATCTTGATGAGGGAAAACTATACCAAAGTCAAGAGTTCCCTTTAGATACCTTAGGATCCTTTTAACTGCTAACATGTGAGAGTGTCTTGGATCACTCATGAAATTTCATACCCCTGAGCAACAAAAGTGGGCTACAAAGTTAATTGGCTTCCAGTATATAATCAAGTATAGAACAGGTACCTCAAACCAAGTTGTCGATGCGCTCTCGTGGTGCCACTCTGTCGACCAGCCCATCTTTTCGGCTCTATCTTCTCCTTTCCCAAAGATCATTACCAAGCTCAGACAATACTACACAACACCTGCAAGACAAGCTGTTATTAGTAAACTGAAAGCTACTCAACCCGAGCACAATCACTTTTATTTCTCTCAAGGGCTATTATTTTACAAACAGTCTATTTTTATACCTGACTTTGAAAATTGACGCAGGTCACTCATGGATGAATTCCATGTTCCCTCACCGCAGGTCACTCTGGCTGGAAAACCTCTCTGACCCGCCTCACGACATCTTTCAACTGGCTAGGTGTTGCCAAGCACCTTAAGCATCTGATTCGTCATTGCGCTATATGCCAGTAAAACAAATACATGCCAACAAAGAGTCAAGGGTTATTACAGCCATTAAACATTCCTGAAAAAGTTTGGGAAGAGTTGTCAATGGACTTTATTACTCACCTTCCTCCATCACAGGGCCACACTGTAATCTGGGTGATAGTGGATCGCCTCACAAAATATGCTCACTTTGAGGTGATGCCAACATGGTTCACGACCGAGACATTAGCCTGTCGGTTTCTGAATGAAGTTTGCATGCTTCACGGTGTTCCCAAATCGATCGTCTCCGATAGAGACAAGCTTTTTCTTAGCTCATTTTGGAAGGAACTCTTCAAGCTTCTGAGTACCACCTTGTCCTTTAGCATGGCCTATCATCCACAGTCGGATGGCCAGACTGAAGTTCTCAACCGTTGCCTCCAAACTTATCTTTGGTGTTTCACCTCCTCTCATCCAACAAAATGGCATCAACACCTCTCCTTGGCTGAATACTGGTACAATACCAGCCATCATTCGGCGTTGCATCTCTCTCCTTTTGAGGCCTTCTATGGCCGTGCTCCTTCGTCCATCATGGATTATGTTCCGGGTTCCACTACAAACCCTCAAATCCGTATGACCCTGCAAACAAGAACACAAATGATACAAACCCTTATGAAACACTCTAAACATGCACAACAACGAATGAAAGCTCAGGCAGATTTGGGTCGACGCGACATTACCTTTCAACTAGGAGAATGGGAGTTACTCAAGCTCCAGCCCTACCGCCAACACACATACACGGTGGAGCGCCGCCTGTCTCAGAAGCTGAGCCGTCGGTTTTTTGGCCCGTTCTAAATCAAAAGAAGCGTCGAGCCAGTGGCGTACGAACTGCTCCTTCCGCCATCGGCACAGGTTCATCCCGTCTTTCATGTTTCTCTCCTCTGGCGTTTCCACGGAGACCCAAATGACCAAACAGTGGCTATTCCACTTTCCTTCATGGCTTCGAGGCTGGACGATGAAGATGAAGCAGGCGAAGGACCCCATAGAGCTACTCCTCCACCATACCACACCACCGTGACACCGTTGGAACCACACAGTGGGCGAACTGAAGTGCATGATGAAGAGGTGGAGTATCGTGAGACTTTCGTGGTTGAACAAGGAAGGAGAGTAGGTGAGGAAGAAAACACCTCACGGTGGGAGAAGGAGGAAACCGAGGTTGAGAGAACCACGGTTGGAGGAATGAAAAAGGCAAATGACAAAATGATTAACCAAGTGGGGAAAGTACCCACTTCAAGTGATTCAGAAACCCCACTTCAATCTCCTCCCTTGGATAACCTAGAGCATTATGTACCGTTGGATATCCAGGTGGCAACACAGTCTGCAAAAATTAATTCATTGGGTAGCACCCAACTCAATTCCCCACACAACCCTTCATCTCCATCCTCTATTCAAAAAAGTGGGTGGGAACCCACTACAATCTCATCATACATTCAAAATTATGAATCATCACTCCCTGCTCTCAATATTTCGGGTAGTGTGCCACGTAAATTGTGCCCCACTGAAGACAAATTTTCAACCATTGCACTATCACATGGGGCTGCCAAACTGGGTCCTTCCGCACCAGTTCCAGTTGGGTTTCGTAACCTTGAGGACAAGGTTCATCTTGAAGAAGTGGGCAATGATGCAGGCCTAGGGACTAGCAGGCCCATTAGATGGAAGAGCAAGCCCTCTTGGTGAAGGACTATGTCCAGAATAATTAAATTGCTATTTCTACTTAGTTTCGAATTCTGTTTTAATTAAAATGCTATGTTGGGTCTGGAGCTTTTGTAAGCCTGACCCAGTTATCTATCCCTAGATTGAAGTGTATTTAGCTAAACCTAATGGTGTTGAAGAGACAATGAATAGAATTTTCTGAATTTTACAGTAGATTTTAATTTCTCTCTTGAGCTGTTGTTTGGTATCATTATAGTGAATTGGGGTCCTATATACTTATGGTATTTTTTTAAGTAATATATATATATATATATATATATATATATATGTGTGTGTGTGGGGTAATTAAATGAAGCAAACCTGTATAAATTGTTTCACATGTTGGATCAAGAATTGTTGATAAGCTAAGAGAGTGTAGCTCCTTCTTTGTATTGGTAAGATAAAATAGTTAAGAACGAAGTCATTTGTACCAGCACTGATGAAAAATGCAGCTTTTTTTATATGATTTTCTGTTCTTTCCTTACCAACCATAACTTCTACCTTCCTTTTGCATTCTTTAAAATATTCCAATTGCTTTTCTATTGGAATCACATTCTGAAATAATTAAACCCACAATAACACATTACAATGTTATTCTGTTGCTTTATGGATAAAGAATTAATTTTCAACTAAAAGTGTCAATTGTACTTGTACATGTAAGTTATGACACACATGCACTATATCACAATTCACCTAAATAGAATGAATGAGAGAAGAAGCATAACATACAGTGATAGTTGGTGTAAGTGGGTCAAACCCAGAACCAGCAGAAGCAAAACTAACTCCTGTCATAAGCTCTTCAGTACTAAGGTTTGGTTCCAAATAAGCTGGAAGAACCTCTTTCTTCAAACCAGTATAAGAAGCTGCAGTGCAATAATAAGTATATTTATTATTTATCCTTGAATTAATATCCATGAATATTGTATACTTCATGTATATATATATATATATATAGTTATTAGTTACCCAGTCTTTGTGATGTGTAAGACATCTCTCACCAAAAATGCATGCATAAGTCACTAGTCACTCATGGATAAGTTAAGTGAATATTAGTTAAATTAGTTATAATAGTAACATTGTTCTAATATTAGTTAAATGAAATGGATGAAGTTCTAATATTACAAAAAAGTTGTATAAAATCACATTACAACATTTAAGCAAGTTACATATCAATAGAATTACATAATAAAAATAAAGATTAAAACATAAATTATTGATTATCGGAAGATTGCCTAGAACTCTTAACAAGTCTCTAGATCAAAGTGGATATGTCTTCCTATTATGCCCCTCAATTCTACACCATCCACATTTTTAATTTGTTCAACTGGAACTTTATCCATCTCGTTGTGAATGCATGTAGTCTTTGGTCTTCCACTTCTTTTCCTACGTATAACGGGATTGGGAATGAATGTTGCACCAAAATAAGCGAGCCAATATTCTACATTACCAATCGGTTCAAACTCATATCCATATTCCTTAAGAAGATTATCTAGTCGATAAATTGGTGAGATAAATTGCCCACAATCTAAAGCCAATGAAACACATCTTGCAATTGTGTGAGAGCAGGACAATACTAATGATTGAAATTATCCATAATCACACTAATTGTCGGCTAGTTTAACAGTATAAGTCCTAACTTGGCGACCACCTGATCTAGATATAACTTCAACCTCGGAGGTCACCCTTGAAAAAGTATGAACTAGTTGACACATAGATTGTTGCTGATTTTCTTTAATCACTTTTGTCAACTCTTCGTAATATATATGCCAATGCTTAATCATGTTTGAAGCTTCATTATGATGCTCAATGAACCATTCATTTAGCCTCTAATATGTTGCTTTCGCAAGGGCAAAAGGAGAATTCTAGATCCTTTCAGAATACCATTAATCCATTTTGCAAGATACATGATCAAGTGGTCAAATCGTCTTCCTTGGTCATATGCTTGGCTCCATTTTTCTTTTGGAATCTGGTCCAACCATGCTCCATCCCTTAGATGTTTTTGCCACAACAAATTCAATATCTGTTCGAACCGTGGTCGCAACAACTCATAACCTAAATATTAAATATAAATTTATTAAATTCCACTATATAAGAATTATTTATAAACTTGAAATATAAATAAAACATACCCATTTCTATGACTATTGTTTTTGAGATCAGAATCTCCGAATTCATATTTGAAATTACTAGTAAGATGACGAATACAATTGACTGATTTTGCACTAGACCATCCTACCAGATCGCTTCAGAGTGCAACTAATAAACATGCCCCCCTATTTGATATGATAAGTAGGTTTGGTTGAGGGTAGCGTAAGTCTTAAGATTGTAAAAGTTTCACTCGCAAGCTTCTTCCATCTCACCATCAACACTGATAAATGCAACTGGAAATACATGTCTATTTTCGTCTTGTTAACTTGCTATTAGCAGTGTTCCAGTATATTTCCCAGTAAAAAATGTTCCATCCACTTGTAGATTTGGTTTGCAATATGCAAACCATTCAATGCATGATTTGAAAGCCCAAAACACATTTACAGCTACAAATGTTTCAAAGAAAGATGACTCTAGTTACAATAATAAAGTTGATCTAAATCTATATTATTGATAGGGCAAATCGTAATTGCACGATTATGTCGTAAAGTAATGAAATATCGATCCCACGAGGACTAGAAAGTTTCTTTAATTATAACAATTAATTTATACTTAACTCAAATAAGGAATGAAATTGAATTTAGAACAATTGAACATTTGAGAAAAATAAATATGAAAATAATAAAAAGGATTGAAATCTGATTTAGGAAGTTCCCAAGATAAGGGTTACCACCTTTACACTCGCAAATCCTTGTTTTGCTCATTATCATGAACTTTAAGTTGTGAGGGTGAAGTGCTCTTTGATATGTGTCATCCTCTCTCAAGCTCCGACACATGTACTCAATTGAAGTCGCACCTACTCTCGTGGTATGATTATCAATTGAATCCTTTACTTGGATCTTTCTATCGAATCGTTTTGTAGCAACCCAGGAAGAATTCCAGAAATCCTTGATAATTCTAAGACTACTCTTGTGAATTAGGATTCTAGTTTGAATAATTGAATGGTCGGATAGCTGGGTTCACCTCTCGGTCTTTCCCCAATGTATCTAAGAGGTGTAATTTGTTGGTCAAACAAGTTACACGAATAAAACTCTGTTTAATGATTAAAATCCCAACATGCAATAAAATACAAGTAAGAACAATTGTTTATTGAATATAAAAGGGCATATCTCCAATCCTAGAAACAAAGGGAATTACTCACTCCCAATGAGAAGAGAATATCAAATTCTAAATTAGAGAATTGTAATGTAAAGTGTTTCATCCTTGAGGAAGCACCCTCATTTATCCTAATTACAAAATATTGGGCTAAGCCCAACAAAACAAATCCTAGAAAATAGGAATAGAATATAACATCCACGATTATGGGTATATGTGGCGCTTTCACCTTAAATTGTTTCTCTTCTATCCAGACTTCAAGGCGACTTCTTTTGGCCCTTCAATTGCTCTTCACATAGCCTCAACAACAAATTTCATCTTCTTGCACCCAATATCTACTCTTTTTGGCTTCAATCCATCCAAACTGCACAACATAGCCAAAAACAACCGCTCAACCCAAACAAAGAGAAATAAAAGCTTAAAACGATCATAAAGTCCTAATTATGTCCTAAAATGCAAGTTAAATTCAATGAAAATGTAGCATAATTTCACACTCATCAAATCCACTCAAGTTTATCTTTTGCTTGTCCTCACGTAAGTATTATGTCTAACTTTCACAATCATGCATGAATGACAATATAGAATCCGTGAACCAAAATAACAAGCAATCTCGTGATAGTTTTGAAACAATCCACACATCAGGATAAGACAATAATAAACAAATTTAATTCAAGACAAGTCTTTGAATCATAACAATTGGATGAATTATGTGTTAGGTATCAATGACTAAAATACACCGAGACGGGGGGGGGGGGGTTGAATAGGTGTAGCAGTCAGAGTATCCGTTTTTCGCAAACAATTAATGCTGAAATAACCCCAGATTAATCGATCAAAAGAGAAGAAATAATCGATTTACACACTCAGCTTAATCAATTAAAATAGCCCAGATTACACAAACAGATTCGGTTTCTTGCACAACAATCAACTGAGATCGAAGCAAATATACAGAGCTAACAAATATATCAGAGTTACAACAGTATAGTATAGAAACAAAATATTACAATTAAAACAACTATACAACGTAATCGATTAAAGCAATAAAGAGAGAGAGGGAAAGAAAAATCATGCAACAAGGTTTTTATCCTGGTTCGTTTGCGTGTCCACTTGCAAACTACATCCAGGCCTCCCGACTGATCTGGGAGATTTTTCTTCATGGGAGATTTTTCTTCACTATAATTGAAATAATGTTTTACAAGCAATTCTTCCAATTACAACACTTAGACATTCACTTGAAACTAAAGAACCTTATTCCTTGGTTTGACTCCCTTCCTACCGCCCAAGAAAACCTTTCTTGCGGTGTAGCCCCAGCCAAGAACCTATTCTTTCTATCAAGATCTCTAAGCTAATGAAGATACAACACAATCTCGTTGGTGGTAAGACACCTTGAGATTCCCAAAGTTACAACACTTTTTACAACAAAAACATAGAGTAATCTAAAGCAATTACAATGCTCAAATTTGACAATTAAGACCTTACTCTAAAACTCTAACACAAGTCTCATATAACATGATAATGCATTAGTTAAAAACAGATTTTACAGAATACGAAATCTTCACAAAAACATCAATGAATGCATGAACATGTGAGATGAAATGATGAGAAATTAAACATGAAATGCCTCTCAATCCTAAAGCATAGAATTCTCTCTTTTCTAATCTCACAAATGCAATGTCATATAGATGCAGCAATTAACACGAAATATGCTCTAACTCTCTTAAAACCTAACATGCAAGTTATGGCTTAAGTTCTGAAATTGCAGTTTATAAAGAATCACTTTTGCAGCCCAGTTAATCGATTAAATACTTGGTTAATCGATTAACGTGTTACAAAATTGTAACTGATTCTGTTTTCCAAGTTTTCTGTTACAAAAGCTTTTCAAAAACTTATGTTAATCGATTAAACCACACCTTAATCGATTAACGGCATATTTCCAAGTGTATTTTCAAATTGCAAAACTCAAATACGTTATGCACTCAATTTATACATGTTCAACACTAAGTTTATGCCTAGGATGCACGAATAACATGTATATATGTGATGCATGAACATATTATAAATGACATATCTCAAAACTAAAATGATTTAA
>NW_017715418.1:0-866 GCF_001865875.1 Lupinus angustifolius
CTAAGTCTAATACCAATCTTGAGACTTAAGCACGTTGATTTGTTGATGATCTTCAAGCTCTTATAAAACACAAGTTGTCCTCATCAAAACCAAAACACATAGTGAGAAAGCTTTCCAAAATGCTCTTCTTGACATGCGCACTTTCAATCTCCCCCTTTTTGATGATGACAAACACTACACCAGTTGTTTGATGAATTAGCTTGAATATTGTATTGGCACTTGGTGATATGATGCGCGAATATGTCGGAAGCACTTATTACTATCAACCTGCATAATCAAACAACAACAAAACAACATTTCTTGCCTTTTTGACATTATCAAAAAGATAACCCAGGTCAAAAGTAGGCAGAGATATGTAGTTAATCATAAAACGAAGTTAATGAATTAATTTGGGATTTAACTATTAACCTATTTTATTTTCAGTGGCTTGAACAAATGCGCTTGTTTAGACAATAAAATAACTAAAAGGTAGAGAGAACGACATACAAGATTTACCATATCAAGTAGCAATAAGCATAATAAGCAGTATAGTGCAATAACCAACTTAATATATGCACCATAAAATCTCATATGATCAAGAACCATTCAAATAACCAAGTAAGCTATTTTGACATAATTAAACGCAAAAATTAAAAACATAGCATAAAGAGTAAAAATATCCAGCAACCATACAAACCATAAAATATCAAACAGAGACAGAAAAAGGCACAAATAAGTCTTGAAACAGTAACAACAACTGAGTCCATAAAGTGCAATAAAGAAGAAATAAACCTAAGGGTAAGATGTCCTAGGTCTAAAGTCTTCTAAACTATGGTTGAGGTGGAGGAAGATCAATCTCATCATCAGGAATAGCAACATTCTGGTCA
>NW_017715419.1:0-1400 GCF_001865875.1 Lupinus angustifolius
AGATCCATGCGGTTGTTGAGCCTTTGCTCTATAGCTTCCATCTGAGCCATACCGAAAACAGAATCCTGTGATGCTGTCCTAGAGGGCTCCCCCTGATTAGTAGCATTCTGATCACCCATGCCACCCTGATCATCATCACTGGACAGCTCTAGATCAATAGTAGTGTAGTCCTCCTGGTATTGCCAAGTAGCACCATACTTGTATATACCCATCTTATGAATCAGTCTCTCACCAACCAGATGATCCTTATCAGTATACTCAACAATAATAGTGTCAGAAACATCAATATGCAAATAATCCACAATCCGTGAAATAAAGATACTGTAGGGAAGCAGCTTTGATTGAGACAGAGAAACACTGTTCATAATCTTCAATATTTCCTCAGGCCAGTTAATCATCACATTATTCTTAACAGCGTACATGAAACGCAAATCATTCACAGTAGGCTGTGCATGGTTTGTGTTCCTCTGCACCAGAATATAAGCAATGATATAATGCAGCAGCCTGTTCTCAACAGATAATGACCCAGCCTTGGTCAGTTGGCCCTGAATATACAAATGAGGTCCTCTAAGAAATGACTTATACACCTCAGTAGCATCAAAATTATCCTTAACCCATGAGCAGTCTCCTATTCCATAAACCGAAGATGATAACCCACCAACATTCATAAACAGTTCATCACTAATCTCAAACAGTTTACCAGAAATCATAGACCAGTATTTACCATCCTTATATATAAAATTTGCATAAAATTCCGTAACTAGAGCAGGGTAAACTTGTCCCTTTAATTCCAGAAATTTAACGGCTCCCTGAGCCCCCATATCATGCAGAAGACTGAAAGCTGAAATTTTGTTCCACCATCCAGGTTAGATCGACATACCTTACATACGTGGGTTTGCGTCCTTGAAACTTAGCCAAATGGGTCTCTTGCAGAATGAGCGAGTAGAATGGGTCACCACGGTCCTGAGTGGAGGATGAGCCAGCTTCCGGTCTTCTTCCACGATTGGCAGGAGTTTTGAACTTTTTTGGGCGACCTTGCTCCATTTTTATGCATAAACTGAATTGATGTTGGACCGAGCAGAGAAGGAGTGTGGCAAACCTAACCTAGGGTTTTCATTTGGGGAAAACGGGAATGCAGTGGAATATGGATGAAATTGGAGATTTCTAGGGGGTTTGAGAGGGTTAGGGATGAGGTTTATCTAGCTTAATGTACTTGGTCAGTTGTGTTACAATTTCAGAGACTCAAAAGCAAGAGGAAATGGAGAAAAATGCCGAAAAAGCGTGAAACCAAAGTGCTGTCTGCACTTAACCTGCTGGTTTTAATTGATTAACGGGCATGGTTAATCGATTAAAATCATATGAAAAATGATTTTTCAAAAAACTGATGCCCAGGTAATCGA
>NW_017715420.1:0-268 GCF_001865875.1 Lupinus angustifolius
AAGCAGATGCCATAGGAGTGGAGGCTTCCTTACATTTATCCATATCAAATTTCTTAAGTAGCTCTTTGCAGTATTTCGCCTGATGAATGAATATCCCACTTTCTAGCTGCTTTATCTGTAGTCCTAGAAAGAATGTGAGTTCTCCCATCATAGACATTTCAAACTCCCCCTTCATCATCTCAGAAAATTCTTTATAGAGAATGTCATTTTTAGATCCAAATATTATGTCATCAACATAGATTTGTACAAGTAATACATGATTTTCTGA
>NW_017715421.1:0-1630 GCF_001865875.1 Lupinus angustifolius
CGCTTTTTACGTCCATTTGAAATAGTTTGAAATTCATAATAGATGCAAAGGAAAGAAGCATCTTGATGGCCTCTGATCTGGCTATAGGGGCATAGGTTTCGTCGTAGTCGATACCTTCCTCCTGGTTGTAGCCTTTGGCCACCAAGCGTGCCTTATTTCGAATGATTAAGCCTAATTCATCAAGTTTGTTTCTGAAGACCCATCAGGTACCAATCACGGGGTGATCTTTAGGTTTAGGGACCAAGTCCCAAACATTGTTCCGTTCGAACTGGTTTAGCTCTTCTTGCATAGCTATACCCCAGTGCACATCCTCAATGGCCTCATCAACAGTTTTAGGCTCAATCTGAGATACAAAAGCTACAAAGTTACAAAAATTTCGTAAGGAACTACGGGTTACCACTCCCGTAGATATGTCACCTATTACTTTGTCGATTGGGTGAGCTTTCTTGGTTTTCCACACAACTGTCATATCTGAGTACTCCTGAGATCTGGTCTGACCTTCGTCATTGGTTGCTTTCTCATTATCCACGTCTTTTGAGTATGCTTCCTCTAAAGCACCTGCAACATCATCAGACACGACTTTCTCTTTTCTTTTGGAGAAGATTCGTCAAATTGTACATGGATAGACTCTTCTACTTGCATTAAATATTTATTAAAGACTCTAAAGGCTTTGCTATCGAGTACCCCAAAAATATTCCTTCATCGGCTTTTGAATCAACTTTTCGTAAAGCCCGCTTTCCATTATTTAATATAAAACATTTGCATCCGAAAGCGTGAAGATGGGACATGTTTGGTTTACGGCCTTTCAAAAGTTCATAAGGCGTTTTATTTATATTAGGCCTTAGAAGTACTCGATTTATAACATAGCATGCAGTATGCACTGCATCTGCTCAGAAGTATTTGGGGATATTACTTTCATTAAGCATGGTTCTGGCTAATTCTTCTAGAACACGATTCTTCCTCTCAAAAACTCCATTCTGTTGTGGAGTGTGAGGAGTAGAGAATTGATGTAAAATGCCATGCTTATCGCAGAATTTATCGAACTGAAAGTTCTCAAATTCTCCCCCGTGATCACTACGTATATATACTATTTTCAGGTTAAGTTGGTTTTGGATTTGCTTGGCAAGATTTTTAAAAGATTTGAACGCATCGCTTTTTGCAGATAAAAATAATGTCCATGTAAATCAGCAGAAATCATCAACAATAACTAGGGCATAGTGGCTATCACTAAAGCTCATGATTTGTGATGGTCCAAACAAGTCCATATGGAGTAACTCCAAAGGCCTTGAAGTGGAGATCACATTTTTATTTTTAAAAGAGTTTTTGGTTTGTTTACACTTTTACAAGTGTCACAAATCTTTTTGCTTTTAAAATTTAGTTTTGGTAGCCCCTCAACTAGTTCGTTTGATGATAATTTATCTAGATGTTTCTGCAACGCGTCTATGCCAAAGCCAGTTGTCATCTTCTTTTGAAATAAAACATTGTGAAAACAAAGTAGTGACATCATCCAAATTAACCATGTAAATATTATTTATACGATGACCAACAAATTTAACATTATTAGATAAAATGTCACGAATAATACAACAATCAGAATCGAAAGATACACGGTTACCTTTGTCACAGAGTT
>NW_017715422.1:0-202 GCF_001865875.1 Lupinus angustifolius
AAAGGCTTTGCTATGCATCGAGTACCCCAAAAATATTCCTTCATCGACTTTTGAATCAAATTTTCCTAAAGCATGCTTTCTATTATTTAATATGAAACATTTGCATTCGAAAGCGTGAAGATGAGATATGTTTGGTTTACGGTCTTTGAAAAGTTCATAAGGAGTTTTATTTATATTAGGCCTTAGAAGTACTCGATTTATA
>NW_017715423.1:0-1114 GCF_001865875.1 Lupinus angustifolius
ATCCTTCAACATAAAGGACATTTTCAATAAGAGTTTGAGATGAGTTACCAACTGTTCTGGTGCTAAGAATCTTTCCCTTGTTGTTGTCTCCGTACGTGACATATCGTTTACGTTTAAGTGAAAGATCCAGGAAGTTTGATCAGTCACCTGTCATATCTCTCGAACACCCACTGTCTAGGTACCATTTATGTCCTTGTGTTCGAAGACATACCTGCAAAAAGATCACTTGCTTTTCTCAGGTACCCAATTGATATTGGGTCCTTTTCTATTAGTAATCGGGGAGTCATCTCCCTTGTTTATCCATATATAAACGCCGCTAGGTATACCATATTTTCTGATGTAACATGAATATGAGGTATGACCATATGTATTGCAGTAAAAACATGTAGGTGTGTGCTTGTGATATTTATTTTTAGGACGAGCTACAGGTTTTCTATATGGTCTTTTGTTCCTAGTAGGGCAAGTATAACCTAGTCCTGTATGATCACCAACGTTTCTTGTTTGACTTAGCATAGTGTCTAATTGTTGTTGACTGTTTGTGAGACGTGTGAGTTTTTCTTTAAGTTTAAAATTGTCTTCTTGCAAAGTCTCGCAAGTCTCACAGACAGGTTTTTGACATAAATTATCTTTAGAGCAATTACATGTGCTACACGAATAGATGATGTCTAATGTTTCGTTTTCTAATTTCAATTCATCTAATTCTTTTTGTAGTTTGCTTATTTTTTCTTCATTTTTAGGATTAATATTTTTCTATCAATGTTTATCCTAACCAATTTTTTTAGTTCATCATGTAACTCGACATAAGCCTCATATAAAACATCATAAGGAGGTGAGTCATCAGAAGTGGATGAGGTGTCAGAATATACCTCGTGATTATCCTCATGTGTGCTTGAATTCCCATCGTTGTCAGATCTAGCCATCAAACATAGCTTTGCTGACTCCTCATCACTAGCGGTGCTTGATGTCGTTTCCTCCTCAGGTAGATCCCATACGATGTAGGCTTTCTTATACTTGAATTCCCTATGAGTTCTCTTTTCTGAATCAACCTTTTTCAGATAGGTTGGACACTGAAATCGCATGTGTCCTACTTTTCCACACTCGTGGCAAGTGAAGC
>NW_017715424.1:0-25470 GCF_001865875.1 Lupinus angustifolius
GCTCAGATTACACAAACAGATTCGGTTTCTTGCAAGACAATCAACTGAGATCGAAGCAAATATACAGAGCGAACAGATATATCAGAGTTACAACGGTATAGTATAAAAACAAAATATTACAATTAAAACAACTATACAACGTAATCGATTAAAGCAATAAAGAGAGAGAGGGAAAGAAAAATCCTGCAACAAGGTTTTTATCCTGGTTCGTTTGCGTGTCCACTTGCAAACTACATCCAGGCCTCCCGACTGATCTGGGAGATTTTTCTTCACTATAATTGAAATAACGTTTTACAAACAATTCTTCCAATTACAACACTTAGACTCTTTCTTGAAACTAAAGAACCTTATCCCTTGGTTTGACTCCCTTCCTACCGCCCAAGAAAACCTTTCTTGCGGTGTAGCCCTAGCCAAGAACCTATTCTTTCTATCAAGATCTCTAAGCTAATGAACATACAACGCAATCTCGTTGGTGATAAGACACCTTGAGATTCCCAAAGTTATAACACTTTTCACAAGAAAAACATAGAGTAATCTAAAGCAATTACAATGCTCAAATTTAACAATTAAGACCTTACTCTAAAACTCTAACACAAGTCTCATATAACATGACAATGTATTAGTTGAAAACAGTTTTTACAGAATGCAAAATCTTCACAAAAACATCAATGAATGCATGAACATGTGAGATGAAATGATGAGAAATTAAACATGAAATGCCTCTCAATCCTAAAGCATAGAATTCTCTCTTTTCTAATCTCACAAATGCAATGTCATATGGATGCAGCAATTAACACGAAATATGCTCTAACTCTCTTAAAATCTAACATGCAAGTTATGGCTTAAGTTCTGAAAATGCAGTTTATAAAGAATCACTTTTGCAGCCCAGTTAATCGATTAAATACTTGGTTAATCGATTAACGTGTTATAAAATTGTAACTGATTCTGTTTTCTAAGTTTTCTGTTATAAAAGCTTTTCAAAACCTTATGTTAATCGATTAAACCACACTTTAATCGATTAACGGCATATTTCCAAGTGTATTTTCAAATTGCAAAACTCAAATACGTTATGCACTTAATTTATACATGTTCAACACTAAGTTTATGCCTAGGATGCACAGATAACATGTATATATGTGATGCATGAACATATTATAAATGACATATCTCAAAACTAAAATGATTTAAAGTTTTATGCATATGAGACATGTATTGAGTTTACCTAAGCCTTAGACTCAACCTAAACTAATTACTAGTCTAAGTCTAATACCAATCTTGAGACTTAAGCACGTTGATTTGTTGATGATTTTCAAGCTCTTATAAAACACAAGTTGTCCTCATGAAAACCAAAACACATAGTGAGAAAGCTTTCCAAAGTGCCCCTCTTGACATGCGCACTTTCATTATGATCAATCTTCTTTCACCACTATCATTTGTGTAAAGGTCATAGTGTTTCGCTCAAAAAATTTCATGAAAGTAAATTAACATAGGCTTGATTATAGACCAAATCGCCACTTGTTAAGTGCCAAATTATTAAGGAAATATATACGCTTTTAGGGCACTTAGCGCGTATTTATGTTGTAATTGCGTACAATTCCTGATAACTTAGTTAATCTTGTATTGTTCAGTAATTTAATTGTGTTTTTTTGTTTGCAGGTTTAGAAATGATGAACAAAGGAGGTTAAAAGAGAAGAAGGAGTTTCTGAACAGCACAAGCCTCGCCCAAGCGAGGGAATGGTCGCTCAAACCATAATTTAGAAGAAAATCATCAGAAAATATTATCGTCCCTCGCCCAAGCGAGGGACTGCCGCTCAAGCGACAATTGGGAGCCAAAATTCAATTAGGCTTTGTGTTATTCTCGCCCAAGCGAGGGCATCTCACCCAAACGAGGTGTTCTAGCGAGGGAATGACATTTTCTCTCGCTCAAGCGAGAATCCCTAGCTTGAACGAGAGAATAGCATTTGGAACTTGATATATTCAGTTCTGGATAGTATGGGAAGTTATTGAAACACTTCTAAAGCATTCTTAGCACGAAAATTGAGAGAAACACAGTGGAGATTATGATAGAAGTCATGGGAACGTTCTACTTCGATGTTCCTTGTATAATCTCATAATTCTAGCATTGTAAGGGCGAGGATGAGTGAATAGTTCTTGTTGTAGGTTTCAAAATGTAATCTTCTAATCATTGTACTCTTGGATTCGATTCTATTGTAATTGTTATTTGATTTTGTGAAGTTTATCCCGTTCTTAATGCATGATTTTAATTTGCTACTAATTTCTTGTTCTTGGGTTTAAGTTTAATTGGAAAGTTAAACTTGATACCAAACTTGAATTATCTTCCTTCATACATTATTGCTCTAGGAATGGACAATGAGACATGAATTGCTTTTATATGGAACTTAATGCTAGTTAATCAGTCAAATATCCAAGGAATTGATATTTGAGTGATTATCTAAGAATTTTATACTCAAGGGATTGATGTGAATGAGTTGAATAAAATGTGCATCTGAATCAATAACTTCACAAGTTACTTGGAATGGAATCCATGGATGTCAATGGGAAAGAACGATGCATTTCGATCCGAGTTTATTTTAATTATTTTTAGTTCAATTTATGATTTTACCTAACCAAGTACAAAATTTTATAAAACCATCATTGTAAATATATACTCAATTTATTCTTGTAGAAATTAGTGTAAATATACTCTGCTCCCCGAGGATGATATCCCGGTATTTTACCGAACTTTATTACATGGACGATACGGTGTGCTTGCCATTCCATAAATATCTAACAAGTTTTGACGCTGCTGTTGGGGAGCAATGAGTGATTTACATTAGTTCTTTATAGAGTTTATTGAGTTTTGTACACAGTTATTCTTTAATTCTTTGTAGTATAGTGTAAACTCTTGTGCTAACCTTTGCTGTAGTCGTTTTATTTATGCTTTTGCAAGGTCAATCTAAAGAAGAGCAACTACAATACAATCCAGAGATTGAGAAGTCTGCTAAAAGTAACCGGGAGAAAGAAAAAGAGAAGAGACAATAAGGTTCTTGGGAAGCACAGTGTAGCTCTAAACCGGCTACAAATTCAGAGTCTCAGTTAGAAAAGATGGAGAATGCCAATAATGCTACTGATAATAACCCAAGGCCTAATCCTCCAAGGAGGACATTAGGTGATTATACCATGTATCAAGGTCCTCCATACTACTCTAGCATTGTGATTCCACACACCGCAAGGACAATGGAAATCAAGCCAGCATATTTGAATCTAGTCAGTGCTTATTAGTTCACAGCCAAGGATTACGAAGATCCATATGCACATGTGGATAATTTTTATGAGTTGGTGGCCACTGTGGGTTATTCTGACAATGAGAGGGAAGTTGCATACATGATGATGTTTCCATTTTCCCTCCTTGGTGAAGCTAGGCAATGGCTAAAATCACATCCAACCTAAAGCATAACCAATTGGAGCAATTTGGAAACAAAGTTATTGACAAGATTTTTCCCTCCGATGAGGTATGTGCATGCAAAGTTTGAAAATTCAACATTCAGGCAAGGTATAGTGGAAGCTTTTTATGAGGCATGGGAACGTTTCTAGGTGTTGCCGAGGAAATGTCCCAACCATGGGTTTGAGGATGTCGACCAACTGAGTATTTTTTGTAATGGGTTGAAGCTAGAAACTAAGATGATATTGGATGCCGGAGCTGGTGGCACTATGATGGTAGTGGATGTCGAGCAAGCTACTAGAATTATTATTGTGTTATCTGCTACAGATAGGCAAGCTCAGCATAATAGAAGGACAATATAGAAGAAAGGGGTGTTAGAATTGAATACTTCTTATGCCATTCTGGCTCAGAACAAGATTTTGACATAACAGGTTGAGGCACTCACAAAGCAAATGTCCAAGTGGCCTCAACAATTAAATGTGGTACAGAATCCTACAGTTCATTAATAGGTGCTACATTGCGAGTTTTGTGAGGGTGAGTATGTTACTGGTCATTGCTCAATGCCTATCAACACACAAGAAGAGGAGGTTCAGTATGTCAACAATCAACCTCGTCAGGGTAATTTCCCTAACAACCCTTTGTTCAACAATCAGTTTCCATAGGGTTGGAGGGGAAACCAGAACCAGAATTTTGGGTGGAGGCAGGAAGCAAGACCATATAATAGGCAACCACCATATCAACCATCTTATCAGCAAGGTCCACGTCCACCATTACATGAGAGGCAGACAAAGATAGAAGAGACATTAGAGAAATTCATGCAAGTCTCCATTTCAAACCAGAAAAATACTGATGCTTCTATCAGCAATTTGGAGACTCAAGTAGGTCAGTTGGCTAAGCAAATGGCAGAACAAAATTTAGATCGACAACAATTCTCCGCCAACACTCAAACCAATCCAAAAGAACAATGCAAATTTATCACTACTAGAAGTGGTAAGGTCAAGGTAAAGGTATTGGTGAGAACTTAGTGGTTGAGGAAGAGGTTCTGAGAGAGACTGAAGCTGGAAAATCAGAGAAGGTAATCAGAGAGACATAGAAGGGTGATGTGATACAAGATGAGGAATGGGTGGCTACTAACGAGAATGATAAAATGGAGAACAATGATAAAAGAAAGGGTGACCTACCTTAGTTGAAGGGTCTCCCTTATCCAAAGAGACCTTCCAAGAAAGATAAGGAGCGACAATATGCTAGGTTCTTGGATTTATTCAAGACCCTCCAGATCAACATTCCTTTCATTGAGGCGATGGAACAAATGCCTATCTATGCCAAATTCATGAAGGACTTGTTGACAAAGAAAAGAAAGTTTTCAGAAGAGATAGTGACCTTAGAAGATGGGTGTAGTGTTATCATTCAAAAGTCTTTGCCTGAGAAGACTAAAGATCCGGGCAGCTTTACTATTGGTGAATTATTTGTGGGAAAGATACTGATTGGTCTTGATGCCAACATTAATTTGATGCGCCTTTCTATGCTGAAGAGGATTGGAGATTTGGAGATCAAGCCTACTAGGATGACCTTGTAACTTGCTAATAGATCTATCAAGTATCCTTATGGAGTTGCGGAGGATGTTTGGTGAAGGTAGATGTGTTAGTTTTTCCTAGGGATTTTGTCATCATGGATATTGAGGAGGATAAGGAGGTTCCTCTTATTTTGGGCAGACCCTTCATGAAGACTACCCGAGTTATTATTTATGTTGATGATAGAAAGTTGAAGATAAGAGTTGAAGACGAGGAGGTGAATTTTAATGTTTTTGAAGCTATACAACATCCGAGGGACAAGCAACACTACTTTCGGGTGGATATCATTGAGGACTTATTCATGCTTAATGGCATTCACTTGAATAAGAGTAGTCCCTTGGAGAAGGTATTGAGGGGAGACCTAGAAGGAAGCAGTATGAAGGAGGATAAAATGATCAAAACATGTTTGGCAGAGTTGGATGCACCCCGCAAGGTTGTATCTAATTAGAATTGCATTGAAGAGTTAGGTAAATAGAAGATATCTGAGGCTCCAAAGGTGGAGTTGAAAATACTTCCTTCGCAGTTGAAGTATGTATTCTTAGAATAAGGAGGGCAAAAACCGATAATCATCAGCAACACCCTTTTATGTGATGAAGAACAACTATTAATTGGGGTGTTGAAGAAGAATGCAGGGGCAATAGGGTGGAAACTGGCTGATTTGCATGGAACCAGTCCATCCTATTGCATGCATAAGATCCATATGGAAGAGGATTACAAAACGGTGGCACAACCTCAGAGGCGTCTTAATCCCAATATGAAGGAAGTAGTGAACAAGGAAGTGATGAAACTATTGGATGTTGGGATGATTTATCCCATATATGATAGCAAGTGGGTGAGTCCTGTTCATGTGGTCCCAAAGAAGGGGGGTATGACTGTGGTTTGGAATGATAAGGATGAATTTATCTCGACTAGAACAGTCACTGGATGGTGTATGTACATTGATTATCGGAAACTGAACCAGGCTACTCGGAAAGATCACTTCCCTCTGCCATTCATGGACCAAATGATTGAGAGATTGGCTGGACAAGCATTTTATTGCTTCTTAGATGGCTATTCTAGCTATAATCATATCATTGTGGATACCCAAGACCAGGAAAAAACTGCTTTCACTTGTCCTTTAGGTGTCTTCGTATACAGGAAGATGCCATTTGGACTATGCAATGTACCAGCAACATTTCAGAGGTGCATGTTAGTTGTTTGGCAAATTTGGACATCGTTTTGCAATGATGTGTTGAGACAAATCTGGTACTGAACTGGGAGAAGTGTCACTTCATGGTGATTGAGGGAGTGGTCTTAGGACACAAGATTTCCTCCCGAGGCATCGAAGTTGACAAGGCAAAGATTGAGGTCATCAAGGACCTTCCACCATCACTTAATGTCAAGGGAATTCGGAGTTTCCTTGGACATTTAAGTTTCTATAGAAGGTTTATAAAATATTTTTCCAAAATTGCAAAGCCACTCAGTAATCTTCTTATCAAAGATACTGTCTTTCATTTTGATGTTGAGTTCGAAAAATCTTTTGAAACCTTAAAAGAAAAACTGATTTATGCTCCTGTTATAGTAGCGCCCGACTGACATCTTGATTTTGAACTTATGTGTGATGCTAGTGACTATGTTATCGACGCGGTACTAGGACAGCGAAAGGCTAAAGTTTTCCATGCTATACACTATGCTAGTAAAGTATTAAATGAGGCACAAGTTAACTATGCCACAACTGAAAAAGAATTACTAGCTATAGTGTATGCCTTGGAAAATTTTAGATTTTATTTGATTGGCTCAAAAGTTATAATTTTCATTGATCATGTTGCCATTAAATATATATTAGCCAAATCGGATTCCAAGCTGAGATTGTTGCGCTGGATATTGTTATTGCATGAATTCGGCTTGGTGATCAAGGATAAGAAGGGGAGCAAAATTTGTGTAGTAGATCATCTGTCGAGACTGGTTAATCAAGAAGTAACAGTGAGAGAGTTAGAGGTGGTGGGGGAGTTTCCTAATGAGAAGCTTCTCTTGGTTCAAGAAAGGCCATGGTTTGCTGACATGGCTAACTTTAAAGCTGCAGGGGTAATTCCCGAAGAGTTGTCTTGGCACCAAAAGAAAAGATTCTTATGAGAGTCCCGTAAGTATGTGTGAGATGACCCTCATCTTTTTAAGACTGGGTCGGATGGATTATTGAGAAGGTGTGTATCTATAGAAGAGGCTAAGAGCATCCTATGGCACTGTCACAGTTCGCCATACAGAGTGCACTTTGATGGAGAGAGGATAGCTGCAAAAGTCCTCCAATCTGGCTTCTATTGGCCTTCTATATTCAAGGATGCACATCAGTATGCGCAGCAGTGTGATAAATGCTAGAGATCAGGTGGGATCTCCAAGAGGATTGAGATGCCATTTTCAAACATTCAAGAAATTCAGGTGTTTGATTCTTGGGGATTTGAATTCATGGGACCATTTCCACCTTATTGCTCACAAGTATACATTCTGGTGGAAGTGGATTATGTGTCCAAATGGGTAGAGGCCGTAGCTGCACCCCAAAGGATGATGCTAAGATTATGATCAAGTTTTTGAAGAGGAATGTATTCAGTCAGTTTGGCACACCTCGAGTACTTATTAGTGATGGAGGATCACATTTTTGCCATTCACAATTGGAGAAGGTCCTACAACACTACAGGATCCAACACAAGGTATCATCACCTTATCATCTGTAAGCAAATGGACAAGCGGAGGTGTCCAATTGAGAGATCAAGAAAATTCTAGAAAAAACGGTATCAACTATAAGGAAGGGTTGGTCTCTTCGACTGGATGATGCACTATGGGCCTACCAGATAGCATTCAAAGCACCCACTAGATTATCCCCTTTTCAGCTGGTATATGGGAAGGTGTGTCATTTGCCTGTAGAGCTTGAGCATTAGGCATTATGGGCCCTCAAGTTCTTCAATCTGGATCCCAAAGCAACAAGTGACCAAAGGAAGCTTCAGTTGTAACATTTGGAGGGGATGAGACTCACTGCTTATGAATCCTCCACATTATACAAAGAGAAGGTCAAGTTGTATCATGACCGGAAGATCCGTCAAAAAGACTTCCGGGTGGGTCAGAGTGAGCTGCTATTTAATTCCTGGATGAAGTTGTTTCAAGGTAAACTGAGGTCTAAATGGTCAGGACTTTTCCTAATTAAGGAAGTTAAATCGCATGGAGTGATCGAATTGCAAGACCCAGCGTCTCAGAGAAGCTAGATAGTCAATGACCAACGGGTGAAACCTTACTTGGGTGGTGATGTCAAGCGGCTCACCATAATCATGAACTTATCAAATGCATAACCGAACATGCATCAAGCTAATGACGTTAAACAAGCGCTAATTGCAAGGCAATCCAGCTTTATTTTTTCGTCTGCTTAGTTTGTAATCTGTGTAAAAAATGGAATTTATGGGCAATTCTCGCCTAGACGAGGAAAAGGACCTTTCAGTGCGAGTCTCCTCGCCCAGGCGAGAAATCCCTTGCTCAAGTGAGGAAGGTGACCTTCTAGTATCAGGTCCCTTGCTCAAGCAATAAATCCCTCACCCAAATGAAGAAGGTGACCTTCTAGTACCAGGTCCCTCGCTCAGATGAGACAGTCCTCGCCTAGGCGAAATTAATTTGGTTGGTCTCTATCTTTTGGTCGCCCAGGCAACAAGGCCTCGCTCGGGCGAGGATGACAGACCTTTCAGTTATGAGTGGCTCGCCCAAGCGAGAGTCCCTCGCCCGAGCGAGAGGGCACAAGTTTCCTTTTAAAAGGGGGTGTGGGGTTCATTCCCTCACATCCCCATTACAAAGAAACAAGATAAACTCATAGCTCGTGCCCTCTCCAAGAGTTTGAATCACATTTTCTGCATCGTCTAGTTCACGCACTCCAACAAGTATCATGAGTGGAATGTAACTGCATTTTTGATTTCATTAACTTCTTATCTATGCATTGTGTTAAGTTTCAATTGTTTTAGGCACATTTAGGGTAGATTAGACACTCTTAATGCTACATTGTTGTTACTTTGCATCACATTGTGTTGTGGAAGCATGAGTGTCATCATCAAGAGAATATGGGTTTCTAAGTGGGAAACCCCAGTTTAGTTCATAATTGTGACATTCATGAGTGATTATAATGTGCAATATGATTGCCTATGGTAATGTCATTGATTGTGTGGTTTTGCTGTATTACAGGAGGAAAAAGACATTGGTTCAAAAGAACCCCCTCCTAAGAAGTTGAGAGGAGCATCAACTTCACAGGCCCCCTCAGAGTTTGACTGCACTATATTAAAAAAGAAAGGGAAACATGAACGATACACCCTACTCCTCAACTGGGTTTTCGTTCTTGAAAAGAGGATGCAAATGGAAACGAATGAATACCCTATTTTCACAACACCCCTGACTGAGCTGAAATGGTGGGCATTGGCCACCCCAGCTGACAAGTTCGACCCTGATGTCATTCGTGAATTCTATGCCAATGCCTACCCATTGGAGGGGGAAGAATTTGCATACAAGTCTTGGGTCCGGAGGAAGACCATCCTGTTTGACAGAGACACTGTCAATGATTTGCTGAACAACCCATTTGAGACAAGGGAGGGGGACTTGTGCCATTTTTGTGATGTTGAAACCAATGGTGAGTTCACTAATAGAGGCATTGTTGCACTATTGTGTGTGGCTGGAAGGTCATACAACATCAATAGTGATGGACAACCCCTCCGGATCTATAGGAAGCATATGACCACTTTGGCTCAAGTCTGGATGATTTTTCTGCTCCACGACATGATTCCAAACAGTCACGTGTCATCTCTACCCATCTCTGATTGTTGTCTCATATATGCGATTTTGAAGGGTATGACAATTGATGTGGTTAAGATCATTGTGCGGGAGATGTACAAGATTGTAGTCAGGACTAGAAAGAAGAGATCTTTGGGGTTCATATCATTGATCACTGAACTCTGTTCTCAATAAGAGGTTCAGGTTAATAGAACTGAGAAGGTCAAACCCTCGATCATCTTGCAGTACATCTGTCACAACTGCAAAGAGGAGTCTGGTCCTCAGCAGGGTGAAGTATCTAATCAGCCAGAGGCACCTCAACAGCAATGATCTCCACTTCAGCCACCACCCTTCTCACCTCAATAACCACAGATGCCTCTCTCGACACCATCTCAGGAGCTGCCCATCTAAGATCAACTTAATCAGCTCCAATTGCACATGGAGCACCTTGAGCTCCAAAATGAGATGATCCGTCAGGGGAAGGTGTTCCATCACCAGGGGATGTTTGCTGCGTTGCAGTCTTTGGTTTCGGGGAACGAATTCTGGGGACCACATACACTTTTACCCAACAGCTCCCTTGGCATGGGGTCAGGCCTATCTTTCCAGAGGGGGCAGGACCTTCTGGAACCACTGAAGATGGTACAGCCGCATAAGGTGATGACCATGAAGATGATGAAATGGATTTCATACTTCGATGAGCCTATGGGCTGAAACCGGTTCCTCTATTTTGTTGTTTTTATGTTTCAATGTTTAGGATGTATGTGTAGTATTGTTTAAGATGTATGTGTAGGATTGTTTAGGATGTATGTTTAGGACCACTGTTTAGAATGTATGTATAGGATGTAGGAGTAATTGTCATGTGTTTTTCTTCTGTATTTTGTTTGTTTGAAGTTTAGTAACAAACTGTGTAGTCAATGAAATTATGTCTGGTTAAATGTGTGTTTATTGTTGTCCAATTGTGTTATGCTAGAAACATGTGAATGAAATTTTGGGATAAGACTCTGTGATTGTGAATGATTAGGGTTCTGAGGTTTGACTATTTCGGGATGTGGATGTTGATTCAGACACAGACCGAATAGGATGAATAATGGACAGTTTAGTTAAAGGACAAAGCCTATAACCGGGTGAGAGAGTGCATCCAAACACAGATGAGTGTCTTTGCTAAATTTCACCAATGAACTTTGCCTGATTTTTTATTGTCATTAAGGAGGGAATAACATGGAAATGATTAAGGCTTAGTTTAGGATAGTTGAACTACAACCAGAAACCCTACCCAAATGAATTATGAACCTGATTTTTATTAGCCCCTTTGAGCTGAAAAGTTTTTTGTGAAAATTATGCACCAAAGCCACATCAAAATGTATCAATCCCCATACCCTTGGAGAGAGATCATTAGTGCATATGAGTCTTGTTGGGCAATGTGAATGAAGTTTGTGTTTATGAGGGTAGTGAAATAAAAAAGACTTCTTCTTCAACCATGTGTTAAATGGTAAAGCATGAAGCAACAAAAAGAAAGAAATATGGGAAAATTAAATCATGAAAGCAAGTAGTGACTCAAAAGAAAATAGTCGGTTGAAGAAGGAGAATCCAATGGTTGATAGAAAGGAACATGGTACAAAGAAATTGGAAATAGAAAATGAGAAGAAAAGGTAAGTATGCACTAATGGTCTACCTCCCTTTTTGAATCCTAGAAAAACCAGTATTCTTTGTAGCGAAGCCTCATTACAATCCTGATGAAGTCCTAAAGATCCATGATTGAACTTGTTTACATGGTTTGATTGAACTGAAAGGCAAAGTCAAATTGTTTGGGGTCCAGCCAAGAGATGAGTGAAACACATAACCTATGAGATCGAGAGAGTTCATTTGATTGAACCGAGTAATTATTCTTCCTATTTTGTTTGAAATTGAATTGCATGTGCATTTTGTTATTAGCTGGAACTTGGTCCACTATGATTGATCATAAAACAGGTCTTTGTGAATAGTAAGTGAATAATTCTAGCCATGCCATGATTGGATGAATGATTATTTTTGAAAAACCAGATACTTTAAAATGAACTGCACTTTGTTACTTTGATTGAGGACAAGCAAGATTCTAGATTGGGCAGAGTTTGTTAAGTGTGAAATTGTTAAGGCAATGTATATGCTTTTGGGGCACTTAGCACGTATTTATGCTGTAATTGCGTACAATTCCCAATAACATAATTAATCTTGTATTGTTCAGGAATTTAATTGTGTTTTTTTGTTTGCAGGTTTAGAAATGATGAAAAAAGGAGATAAAAAAAAAAGAAGAATGAGTTTTTGAACAACACAAGCCTTGCCCAAGCGAGGGACTGAAATTTTCTCTCGCTCAAGCGAGAATTCCTAGCTTGAGCGAGAGAATAGCAGTTGGAACTTGATTTAGGCAATTCTGGACAGCATGGGAAGTTATCGAAACACTTCTAAAGTATTCTTGGCACG
Source organism: Lupinus angustifolius (assembly GCF_001865875.1). NCBI lineage: Eukaryota > Viridiplantae > Streptophyta > Magnoliopsida > Fabales > Fabaceae > Lupinus > Lupinus angustifolius. The sequence goes on from NW_017715424.1 coordinate 12,238, forward strand.
AATATTGAGAGAAACATATTGGAGATTAGGATTGAAGTCGCGGGAACGATTCTACTTCGATTTTCCTTGTATAATCTCGTGATTCTAGCATTGTAATGGCGACGATGAGTGAATAGATCTTGTTGTGGGTTTCGAAATGTAATCTTCTAACCTTTGTACTCCTAGATTCGATTCCATTGTAATTATTATTTAATTTTGGGAAGTTTATCCCATTCTTAATGTATGATTTTACTTTGCTATTAATTTCTTGTTCTTGGGTTCAAGTTTAATTGGAAAGTTAAACTTGATACCGAACCTGGATTATCTTCCTTCATACATCATTGCTCTAAATGCTAGTTAATCGGTCAAATATCCAGGAATTGGTATTTGAGTGGTTATCTAAGGATTTTACACTCAAGGGATTGATGTGAATGAGTTGAATAAAATGTGCATCTGAATCAATAACTTCACAAGTTACTTGGAATGGAATCCATGGATGTCAATGGAAAGAACAATGCATTTTGATCCCAGATTATTTTAATTATTTTTAGTTCAATTTATGATTTTACACAACCAAATACAAAATTTTATAAAACCATCATTGTAAATATATACTAAATTTATTCTTGTAGGAATTAGTGTAACTCTACTATGCTCCCTGAGGTTAATATCCTGGTATTTTACCGAACTTTATTACTTGGACGATATGGTGCGCTTGTCATTCCATAAATATCTAACATCACTGACTGTATTTGAATGCATGCAAAAATAAAGAGGTCTTTAAGTGGTTATAATGAAGCCAAGGTGAATGATTTAAGATGAGATAAACAAAGAAAGGATAATTCAAAAGGCTTCCAATTGTTTCCCAAAATACTTAAACTTTTTAGACATCTGATTGAAGCATTGAGATTATCTTAATAGACCTTACTTTGTCATATGATCCTTTTTTGATCAACACTTCTCTTTCCAACATTCTTTTTCAATCCTTTCTCTCTTTTTTTTATTCCTTTCTTCTTATTTTTCAATGTTTATAGCTAGTGGTTGAAGGTCAACAGAAAAAGTTCTACTTGCATCTATCATTTTAATGCATACAGACAGACTTCAATCTTGAAGCGGTCACAAATCAAGTTCTAGAATGTACAATCATAGAAAATTATGCACTCCTGAAAGAAAAAAGGGTTATTATGTAATTGTCAATTTAAATTAGAACCCTTTTATTAAACCAATTTTTATTCACAATTGTCAAATCTAATTGTAAGTATTAGACGACAACTATGAGGGGGGTGAATTAGTTGCTGGGAGAAATGACGGATTTTTCTACTTAAGATATCAAAGTGTTTGTGCCGCAGATTATTGATACAGAAATTAACTAAGTAAAGCAATAATAAAATCACAAGAATAAGGTAGAAGCAGAAGAGTACATAGAATTTTATACTGTTTCACTCTCTTGTCCATCAAAGGTTACATCCAGTACTCTTACCATACAAGAGATTTTTTCGAATTTGAGTTGCAATTATAATTTTTCTCCTCGAGATCCTTGTACCTTACACACTCACAACTATCTATCCTTGTAAAACAACATTTCCAAGTGAACTCTTTCCCCCTTCTCAATACACCCTTGTGATGAAAAGTTTACAACAAGATGAAGAATATATTAATGGCAAGATTGCCTTTACAAGTTTTGAGAATGCTATAACTTGAAATCCTTGTCACAATGTATATACTTAGTAAACAAGGCTCTTATACCTTTGAAAGTTTAGAACATAAGCACTTAAAACAACTTCAGAAAATCTGAAAGTTTGAGAACAAAGTTGCAAAATAGTGCAGAAAATTGTTTCACTGAGTTAAGAGAATTTCGCGTATGATTGTGTGAGAATCGTGTATTAAATTGAATGTCTCAATGCCTTTAAATAGGCTTCCAATCAGCCAAGGTAACCTTCTATGAAGAGGAGACACGATTGGAATGAAACTCATTCACTTTGGATGAAAGTTGTTCATTTGAATTTGAAAATCTGGTTTCCAACAACTATGGCTAATCGATTGTCACGATGTGTAATCGATTGTCACTATGGCTAATCGATTCTTCCTTTTCTTCTTTTTATAATCTTGGTGTCTTCATCAAAACCGTATCAAAGTCAAGAGCAATATCTTTTTCACAATCTCTCCCTTTTTGATGATGACAACCAACATCATTTGAAAATTAAGATTTGAATTTTTCTGGGATTTTAGCATATAAAGTATGATAATTTTACTTTGTATATTCTCCCCTCCCCCTATCTTGTATACTCCCACTTTATTTTATTGTATGTGCTTGAAAAATTTGACATAAAAAGAATACAACTCCAACTTTTCTCCCCCTTTTGACATCATCAAAAAGAAGAAAAGCTAGTTTGTCCAGCACAATATACATGTATATATAGAAAAGGGTAACAAGATATATAGGTTGACTTATTGAAAAGACAATATCAGAAATTCTTATAAGAAATAACAATATGAAATTTGAATGAAATTAAATGCTAAAAGATAATCAACATGTTAGAGCATAACATTTAAAAGTAATAAAACGTAGTTCATACATACCAAAGCGTTAAAATAGCAAATAACAACCATAAAAACATCAGTTTTGAAACAACAACAACAACAACAGCAAAATACTTAAGTAAAGTCCTAAACCACTACTTCTAAGAATATGGATCAGTCCGCTGAGAATCCAAGTCCATATAATCCAATCGGTTTGACAAACGTCAAAGAACTTCTTGGACTTGGTTGTTTGTCAAGTCAAAAACATCCATCTGATTTATGATGTAGCCTCAAAGTGTAAACAACTCGTCCATTATCATCTTATTGGAAGGAGTGGAGTTAGAAGCAGATGATTCAACATGAAATGAGGGTCGAGTAGGAGGGTTAGCAGAAGGATTTTTTGGGTTAGTAGCCTGTTGATCACCATGATGCTTATAGATCATATCGGTGGTATCTCGAAAGTATCCTATCTTGTGCATCACATCCACATCAAATTTGTTAGCACGTGCATCGAGTGAGATCTTAGGCTCTCCAACAAAAGAAACGACAAAATACTCAAGTATAGCAGTAATGAGAATATCATATGGCAAGGGTCCATATTAATCTCTAAAGGTCCACATTTGTCTCATTACCATTAATGCGCAATTAATTTGAACACTGTGTTTGATTGCGTACATCAATTGTAGTTTTATATCATTTAATTGTGAATGCTTTGGAATCTTTGGAATCACTAGATAACTCAAAAAGTGATGAAGTAAACGATCCTCTAGGTTAAAATTTCCAACAAGTAAAATATTTCGGTATCTCACATAGAGTAGTAGAAATCCATCTTATTATACCCTTCTAAGTCACATTGAACACCTGACTCAACTATCGTCTCTATGTATGGCATATTACCGCAAATAAAACTTAAGTTCTGAAGTGTATGGCAATTTCTTTGCCTTTGACAAAAGATAAGATTTTATTCTTCTTGAAATTTAGATTGCAGTCAAATACCCAAACAAGTTCAAGAAAGTAAGAGCAGTGCATTTCACAAAATTCAAAGAGTCTCTGTTGCATAAATAAGTTAGGGAAAATGAAATCATTATTCTCAAAAGAACTTAACATACCATACTTTAGAGTAAAAATGGGCCTTTGCATGAAGTAGTCCTTGAAGGTTTTGCATCGATCCTCGTTAGTCAAAAGACGCACCAAATTGAATATATTGACTTCATTAGAGGTTTCTTGCCTTCCTTGAGTCACATTGGTGCATTGTTTCTTGGTTCTGGAGGATGAAGCCATGAAGTTGAGATTTTGAAAACTTAGGTTTTGAAGGTTTGGAGATTTGGGGTTTTTTGATTTTGGCTTCTAAACATGAAAATTATGGTAGGAATGTGTTTAGAAATCAAAATGTAGCATAAATCAACTCAAAAATCACTCAGAGCGTTTAGAAAAGTGGCTTTACGAAGTTGGGGGGCATACCACATTTGAGAGAGTGAAATAGAGAATATGAAGTTTGAAAAATCTGAGTTTTTACCTTTGGGGGAGCAATGCGCTTTAACTTTGTAATTCACAACAATTGCATTCTATAACCATCATCAATCTCTTCATCAAACAAAATTTGTTTTGGAGTTTGTCGTCATCAAAAGGGGGGAGATTGAAAGTGCAAATTGTCAAATAGAGCACTATTGGATTTTGCCTATGTTTTGATGAAGACAAAGACTTAGTGAAAGTTTGAAGATGATTCAACAAATCAACATGCCATGGACTCAAGGGTTTCATATCTAGACTAGGTTCTTTAATAGAGTTCTTTTTAGATGTCTAAGATGTGTGCCTTAGATATTGAGTCTAGGTTAGGTAAACCTAGATGCAATTCTCACAAGCTTTAAAAGTAATCATTTCATTTACATGAGACATTCCATCTAGATCATGATATGTTCATTCATTAAACATACATGTTACTTGTGCATCTTAGGCATAATATATTGGTAAAACATGTATAGTTGATAAGCATATCATATAGGTTGTTTACCATTTAATCAATAAGCTGAAAATGTGTCAGTTAAGTGATTAAGAGATACGTTAATCAATTAACAAGATTACAGTTCCAACTGAAAACTGAAAACCAAAAAACAATTATTTTCAACAACCCGGTAATCGATTAAATGGGTACTTAATCGATTAACTGGGACTCAAAATAGTTTTCTATGAAGACTGTGAATACGTGTACCACATCATATCATTCATTTTTAGAATTTTCTAGGTGCATATTTTCGTGCTTAATTGTGTCATATAGGCAGAGTGAAATGCATTGTGAGATAGAGAGGGATAGTACCATGCATAGGCTTTGATTGTCATCATATTGCATGTGGTTTATATGCTAAACATTCCTATCTTTTCTTGCATGTTTTCTTGCATTTATTTAAGATAATTTTAGGGTGGAAGTTATGTGTTTCTGCATTTTCATTAACTCATGTATATTCATATTATCTTGTGAGTTTTGTATATGGACTTCAGTTGAGTTTTTCATTGTAATATTTTGAGAAAAAGTGTGCTTTATGAAACTCAGTTTTGTGTACTATTTTGTAATAAGAGAATTTGTCTCTTAGTGTTTTATTACCTAAGAGATCTGGTGTGTCTGCACCAAGACTTAGAGGTCTTGAGTTTAGAACGAGTTCTTGGCTGGGGCTAGATCACAAGAAAGGTTTTCTTGGGTGATTGAAAGAGAGTCAAAACAATAAAATGGGTTCTTGGATTCACGAAGGGAGCGTCTAAGTATTGTATTAGAAGTTTGCATGTAACTATACATTTTGTTCAATATTAGTGAAGAAAAATCTCCTGGGATCAAAAGGGGAGGCCTAGATGTAGTTTGCAAGTGAACCGCAAACGAACTAGGATAAAAATCGTTGTTGCACGCTTTTTCTATCCTTAATCTCTTTACATTTCAAGTCTTATTATTGCATGATATTGGTGGATATTTTTAGGTTGTTGTATCTAGTTTAATTATGTATAAAAATATCTGCATTATCTGTTCTTGAACTTCGATGACTTGTAGTGCAAGAAGCATGTCTGCACCTTGCTGTATTTGTATGTGTTAATCGATTAAGACTTGGATTTAATCGATTAACTAGGGATTTTTCCAGAATAGGGCTTTGGTGCGAAAAGCGGTAATTGATAACCGCTACACCTATTCAACCCCCCCCCCCCCCCCCTTTTAGGTGTGTTCTGAACACTGATACCTAACAAGTGGTATCAGAGCTAGTGCGTCGTGCTAGCACAACCAGATACGCGTGATCCTAAAGGGAAATTAAATGGGTTCCATCAACTCCTTTGGTGGTGATGGAGCATCCATTAACTTCCCTCCCGTATTCAGTGGCGAAGGATACTCCTACTGGAAAATAGTCCTATTACAGAAAGAATAAGACGAGCTGAAACTTGAGAATGAAACCTTAGATCTAATATTTTCTTGTAATACATGTGATTTCTCAAATGATAAATTATGTCAATCAACTGTTTGTGAGACTTGCGAGACTTTGAGAAATGAAAATTTTAAACTTAATGAAAAACTCACAAAACTCATAGAGAGTCATAACCAACTAGACACTATGCTTAGTCAAACTAGAACCATTTGTGACAATATTGGATTAGGGTATATCCCCCCTTTGCGTAGGAAACAACCATATAGAAAACCTGTAACTCGATCAAATAAAAAGTTTTATAATAAGAAAGTTCCTACATGTTTCTCTTGTGGCACTCATGGCCAAACTTCGTACTCCTATTATATCAGGAAGTATGGTGTACCGAGTGGTGTATATGCTTGGATGAAAAAGGGAGATAACTCTCTGGTTATTAACAGAAAAGGACCCAATATTAATTGGATACCTAAAAGAAGCAAGTGATCTATTATGTAGATATGTCTACGAACACACGGGGAACATTGGTATCTTTATAGTGGGTGTTCGAGGCATATGACTGGTGATAGATCGAAATTTCTAGATCTATCATTGAAGGAAAAAGGTTTTGTCATGTATGGAGATAACAAGAAAGGGAATATACTTGGAACCGATATCATTGGCAACTCAATCAGGAAATGATCGAGAATGTACTATATGTTGAAGGCCTAGAGCACAATCTATTGAGTATCAGGCAACTTCGTGACAAAGGTAATCATGTATCATTCGACTCTGAATGTTGTATAACTTGTGACAATTTATCTAATAAGGTTAAGTTTGTTGGATATCGTATTAATAATATCTATATGGGTAACCTGGAGGATGTCACGACTCTATTTTCAAAATGTTTTATATATAAAGAAGATGACATCTGGTTTGGAACAGGCGTGTCGGTCATATTCATGTAAAGCATCTAGATAAATTATATAAAAATGATTTGGTTGAAGAACTACCAAAACTAGATTTTAAAACTCGGAAAACTTGGGACACTTGTCAAAAGTGTAAACAAGTCAATAACTCATTCGGTAAAAAGAATGTGATATCCACAATAAGACCTATGGAGGTTCTCCATATGGACTTGTTTGGACCATCACAGATTATGAGTTTTGGTGGTAGCTTCTATGCCTTAGCAACTGTTGATGCTTTCTCTAGATTCACATGGACACTATTTTTATCTTCTAAGAGCGATGTGTTGAAATCTTTCAAAAACATGGCCAAACAAATCCAGAATCAGTTTAACCTTAAGATAGTATATATTCAATCTGATCATGGTGGTGAGTTTGAAAACTACCAGTTTGATAAATTTTGTAATAAGCATGGTATCATGCATCAGTTCTCGGCTCCTCGTACTCCTCAACAAATTGGAGTTGTTGAGAGGAAAAATTGAGTTCTAGAGGAGCTTGCTAGAACCAGGTTAAATGAAAGAAAGATTCCTAAGTACTTTAGGGCTGATGTAGTGCATACTTCTTGCTATGTAATAAACCGTATACTCTTGAGGCGTACTCTTTTGAAAACTTCATATGAACTTTTAAAAGGTCGAAAACCGAATATTGCTCATCTTCATGCTTTCGGGTGCAAATGTTTTATTTTTAAATAATGGAAAAAGAGCACTAGGAAAGTTTGACTCGAAAGCAGATGAGGGAATATTTTTGGGGTATTCATTACATAGTAAAGCTTATCGATTGTTTAATAAATATTCAATGCAAGTAGAAGAGTTCGTACATGTTCATTTTGACGAATCTTCTCCAAAAGAGAAGAGAAAGGTCTTTCTGGTGATGTTGCAGGTGCTTTAGAAGAAGCATACTCTAAGGACATGGACCAGGACAAAGAAGAAGAAGTAGAGCAAATTGTCCAGGATGAGCATCAGGACTTGATAAAGTTATAGGTGATATCTCTACGGGAGTGGTAACTCGTAGTTCTTTACGCAACTTCTGTAACTTTGTTGCATTCGTATCTCAGATCGAGCCAAAAACCAGCAATGAGGCCATTGAGGATATGCATTGGGGTATAGCTATGAATGACGAGCTAAACCAGTTCGAGTGCAATAATGTTTGGACTTGGTCCTTAAACCAAAAGAACATCCAGTGATTGGTACGAGATGGGTCTTCCGTAACAAACTAGATGAATTTGGCTTGATCATAAGAAATAAAGCGCGCTTAGTGGCCAAAGGCTACAACCAGGAGGAATGCATCGATTATGATGAGACCTATGCTCCTGTAGCCAGATTAGAGGCCATTAGGATGCTCTTATCCTTCGTATCGATTATGAACTTTAAGCTCTTTCAAATGGATGTTAAGAGCACCTTTCTGAATTGTTACATTCAAGAGGAGGTGTATGTAGATCAGCCACCAGGTTTTGAAAATTTTAAATATCTGAACCATGTTTATAAACTCAAGAAGGCTCTCTACGGTCTGAAATAGGCCCCTAGAGCTTAGTATGACATATTGAGTTCTTTTCTTTTAGAAAAAGGGTTCTGAGAGGTATGGTTGACATTACTCTCTTTATATGTAGGTTAGATGATCATGTATTGTTAGTTCAAATATACATTGATGATATAATTTTCAGATCTACTAACGACATTCTTTGTAAAGAATTTTATGAGATGATGCAGGGAGAATTTGAGATGTCAATGATGGGTGACCTGACTTTCTTTCTCGGGCTGCAAATTAAACAAAGGAAAAGTGGCATCTTCATTCATCAATCAAAGTACTACAAGGAGATACTCAAGAAGTTCGACATGGAAAAGCTATTGAGGTAACCAAGTATCGAGGGATCATTGACTCTTTATTATATTTGACTGCGAGCTGCCCTGATATTATGTTTAGTGTTTGCATGTGGGGCAAGATTTCAAGCATTACCTAAAGATTCACATTATAGTGTTGTTAAATGTATCATGAGATATTTAAAGGGAACTATAAATATGGGATTATGGTATCCTAGGGATGCCTTAGTATCCTTTGTAAGGTATTTCAATTTCCATTTCGCCGGATGTAAGTTGGATCGGAAGAGTACTAGTGGGACTTGTCACTTAATAGGAAGATCCTTAGTGGCATGGCACGGTAAAAAGCAAGCTTGTGTTGCTTTGTCCACCGCCAAAGCGGAATACATTGCTGCTGGTGTGTGTTGCGCTCAAATCCTCTGGATGAAGCAACAACTTAAGGACTTTGATCTTAATCTAGAAAATATTCCTATTAAATGTGATAATATAAGTGTCATAAACCTATTCAAGAATCTCGTCTTGCATTCGAGAACCAAGCATATAGAAATTAGGCATCACTTCTTACGTGATCATGTTCAAAAATGCGATTATGTGCTTGAATTTGTTGAAACTACTAAACAATTAGCATATATTTTCACCAAGCCCCTTTCACGAGATACTTTCTATGTTCTTCGAAGAGAACTTGGAATTCTTGATGAAAAATATCTTGATTAAATTGTCTAGCAGTTTATTATTTGCCTCGCATGTTGAATGTCTTGTATGCTTCAAAATGAATATTTGTTGAATGCATTCTATTCCTAATATGATTCATGATCTTGTATAATAAGCTCTATATGTATGTGTGTTTACCTACAATTGCTAAATATAGGTTAGAAATCTTAACATGCTTTTAAAAACTCAAAAACCTACTTGATTCTACAAATCTGATGTCAGTTAATCGATTAACCAAAAGTCTTAATCGATTAAAATAAGTTCCAGTACCTAAAATTTATTTTCTATGAAAGTTAATCGATTAATGTTTCAAATTAATCGATTACCTGGGCTTATTTTCTAAAAATCTGGAATTTCAACTATGATTAATCGATTAAGTGCAACACTTAATAGATTAACGACAACAGATAAAGCAGAAACAACAACGTTTTTTGCACTTTTCTAAAACCTCTCTATCCCTTTTTTTATCTAAATCTCATAGGCAATAACAAATTTCAATCCTTAGCTTAAACGATGATTAAACCTCATCCTCTACCCATATGGCACTTCATCAAACTCCAATCTCTCTCAAATTTTCCAACAAACTTGTTTTCCCCAATTCCAAACCCTAGGTTTAGGTCTCTTCCAAAATCCTCTTAAATCTCTCAATCCTCTCGGTTTTACCATCCACAATGGAAAGAAGTCACTCAAAACGGATTAATACAAAAGCTCAACACGCATGAAGGACTCCCATTGCTTCATCTTCAAATCCAAGTATGAGGCAGGATCGTGGAGACCCTTACTATTTTCTCATTCTGCAGGAGACCCGGTTGTCTAAATTTCAAGGGAGAAAACCTCTGTATATCAGGTATGCTAACTTAACTTGGATGGCGGATCAACACTTTGACTTTTCGCATAGCATGCAAGTTCAAGGAGCTGTTACATTTATGGAATTAAAAGGAAACATATACCCTGCTCTAATTAGAGAATTCTATGCAAACTTTAGGTATAAAGATGGAAAATATTGGTCCATGATTTCTGGAAAATTATTTGAGTTAAGTGAGGAAATATTTATGAATGTGGGTGAATTGTCTAATGCTAGTATTGGTGACTATCATTGGGTTAAAAACTCGTTTGATGCTATTGAAGTTTATAAGTCATGTTTAAGAGGACCTCATTTGTATGTCCAAGGAGAGTTAACTAAAGCTGGATTGTTGTCTATGGAGAATAGACTTTTACACTATTTGATGGTATATATTCTGGTTCAAAGGAACACAAATCCTGCACAACCCATCATGAATGATTTGAGGTTCATGTATGTTGTCAAGGAGAACGTTATGATAAATTGGCCTGAAGAGATCCTTAAGGTCATGTATAGTGTGTCTACTTCGCAATCCAAGTTGCTACCCTATAGTATCTTTATTTCCAGAGTTATTGATTATCTGCACATCGATGTGTCTATCACTATTGTAAAGGAATCTACTGATAAATATCACCTTGTTGGCGAGAGCTTGATTCACAAGATGGGTATATACAAGAATGGAAATACTTGGCAATATCAAGAGGACTACACCATAGTGGATCTAGACTTATTTGGAGATGATGATCAGGCTGGGATGGATGAGCAGACTATAGGAACTCAGGGGGAGACAGCTGGGAATGCACCGCAGGAACCTTCTTTTGGATTAGCTCATTTAGATGCTATAGAGCAGAGGCTGAACAACATAATGGATCAACACTTTCAGTCTTTGAAGGATTCTTATCATGCTAACTTGGAGTAGTTTGAGGAACGTCAGGATGTTTATATTGATAACCACTATCAGTCCTTGAGGAACTTTGTTCAAACTACTGCTGAGGCATAGAATGACAGGTTTTGTGCAGAGTTTAACAAGTTGAGCATTCTCATCAAGAGAGATGGTAGTCTGATAATTCTTGATGACAGAAACCTTCTACCTCATCCTTAGTTAGAAGACTTTAGACCTTAGGATACCCTAGGTTTATTTCTTCTAAAGGCTAAATTCAGGATGTGTTGCTTTGTTCTCCTTGAGACTTATTTCCTCTTTGCTTTGTTGGTTTGTAATAACTACTATAATACTTGTGTTGGACTTTCATAACTTGATATGCCTGTTGTTGAACTGTGTATGTTACTGGTTTTTCAAATTGCTTACATCATATGTTTACTTATGTCCTATATAGTATGATTGTGTGTTTAATGGTTCTTGACCATGTTGGTTATATGCATCTATTTTGTATTGTTAAGCCTATTGTTTACATGCTATTATATATCATTATATGCTTAACTAGTTATTGTATAACCATTTATGCCATTAAAATTGTTCATTCACTATTTTTTGTCCATTTAATCGATTAACACAAAGTACTTAATCGATTAACTGATGTCAACAAGAGCATTTGTTCAAGCTTCATACAACTATTTAATTAGTTAAATTTCCAAAATTAATTAATTGGTTACAATTTTGTTACAACTACATAACTCTTCTTACTTTTGACTAGATTAATTAGTTCATCTTTTTATAATGTCAAAAGAGGGAGAAAGGTTGCTTTGTTGTTTGATGTGTTTGCAGGTTGTAAATAGTAAAATTCAGCTTCCATTTATTTTTGTTACCTACTTATATTAAGGGGGAGCAATGTGCTTTAACTTTGGAATTCACAACCATTGCATTCTATAACCATCATCAAGCTCTTTGATAAGTGTCAAACATACTTAAATTTCATACACTTTTATGGCACTTATCTTAAGCATAATTGAGAAACACCAACTTAAAACAATACTTTTTGGCTAAAATATCATAATCTTGTATATTTGTGTTTGTATTTCTCTTTTATGTGTTTTTTAGGATTTAGAAAGAAAAAGAAAAGAGAATAAAGACTCATGGTCTAAGAAGAAAAAGAAGTCAAACTCAAGGTGCTCAAGCAGGTAGCTGAGCGTGGACCAAGCCACGCTGAGCTGACCTGGACACCATCCTGGCTCAGTCAAACCAACCTGGCATAGACCAAGTTGCTCAAGCAGGCAGCTGAGCGGACATGCTTGACACGGTTAGAACACAAGCTTAACACGGTCAGACACAAGCCTGGCACACACCCAAGCTGCTCAAGCAGGCAGCTTAGCGGTGCCATATGTATGCTGAGTCGTGAACCAACACCTGACTAGGTCAGCAAGCACCAAGCCATGCCTCAGTCAGCACGGTCAAATCTGCTCAAGTAGGCAGCTTAGTGGTGCCACATGTGTGCTCAGCGGTTTGAACCCAGAATTGACTTAGCCATCAAGAAACCATGAAGTCATGCATGACCTTATTTCAAGTAGCCCACCATAGGCTTCTCAGGAGTAGCTCACCATAGCTGGTCCTATGGCTCACAACTAGCCTTGGTGAGTCAAGCTTAAGGAGGTGACAAAGTGACCAAACCCATGCTGAAGGGTTTGGTCAGCTGCTGAGCGGTGCAAAGAAGCAGCTGAGCGCCCAACACCTTGGCATATATAAGGGCATGAAATTCTCATTTGAAAAACATTGTACATTCTTTCTAAATTCTTTCCTCCATATTTTCCTTTCATTTAAGGTAGTTTTTAGGCTAGTTTTAGAGTAGTTTTTCATATAATTCAAGAGGGGAAAGGAGAAGGCAAATGAGATGCAAAAATCAATTTTGTAATCTCATTTGGAACTCAAAGCATCCAATCCTTGGATGGATGGCTCATGCTTCTAATATTTTCTTTTGAATATGGTTATGTATTTCTACTTCTTCTTATATTCTAAACAGTTTGAATTTTAATCATTCAAGTTGGTGCTTTGGTTAATTTTATTTGTTTGAGAAGTTCTTAATGCTCTTTTTAGATTGATCACCTAAAAATTGATTTCAAGTCATAAAATTACTTGTCTC
>NW_017715425.1:0-9059 GCF_001865875.1 Lupinus angustifolius
TTATTGTTATTTACATTCTGCAATTTATTTATTCTTTAATACCAACCTTCTTTAAGGAAGAAGTTTGGTTTGTTAATAAAAGGAACCTGAAAGGGAGTAAATAAATAAAGGTCACTTAAATTTATTATTCTTTTGTTCCTTATTTATTGATTTGTTTCTAACAACTAACTATTCATCACTTTTGTATATTAGAATACCATTAAATCGGTGTTGGAAGTTATTCCACAAAACCGAGATGGTATTCAAAGATACTTAATAATTATGTAATAGGGGATTGCGTCGATACCATTGTACTGCCATTGGAATTAATTATAATAAAGCCGAGATGGGGCAAAGAAGGAATAACTTATTCACATGATTATTAAAAGTAAGTTGTAACTGGAATATTCTTGAAACCATTATACCGGCGTTGGAATTTATTTCAACAAAGCCGAGATGGCGAACAAAGAATAAAATCGAGTTCACTTACTTAATCAAATAAAAAGAAAACACACCAAATTGAGGGAATTTCCTTTTCAACAAAGTGGCACTACTCCTAGGATGATTTGTTGAGAGGGGAAACCTTCTCCCAAGAAAATATCTTTCAACACTCTTCATCAAACAAAATCTGATGTGGAGTTGGTCATCATCAAAAAAGGGGAGATTGAAAGTGCAAATTATCAAATAGAGCACTATTGGATTTTGCATATGTTTTGATGAAGACAAGGACTTAGTGAAAGATTGAAGATGATTCAACAAACCAACATGTCATGGACTCAAGGGTTTCATATCTAGACTAGGTTCTTTAATAGAGTTCTTTTTAGAAGTCCAAGATGTGTGCCTTAGATATTGAGTTTAGGTTAGGTAAACCTAGATGCAATTCTCGCAAGCTTTAAAATTAATCATTTCATTTACATGAAACATTTCATCTAGCTCATTATGTGTTCATGCATTAAACATACTGTGAAGAAGATCTTTGCTCCTGACCTTGACACGGTTTTGATGAAGACACCAACATCGCTAAAAAGAAGAAAAGGAGGAATACTTATGAAGACAAAGAAGAATAAAGCTTCAAGATAATTAGATTAAGTCTCTATGGGAACTTCTATCCTGAAACTCTTACTTATGCAATGTAGTAATGCTCAAACTATTTTTAAAGAATAATAAAACACTTTAAAAATACTTAAAACAATTTTTGAAAAGATGTGTAATAGGTTACTTCATTCAAGTAACAAGTTACATGTGAGAAAAAAAGAGTTATCCAACTTAAAACTGCTCATAGTAATCCATTACTGCATATGAGTAACAGATTACCAGTTTTACAAAAGTTGAGTAACCGATTACCCAAATGGTGTTATCGATTACTCAAATTCAAATTTAAAAATTAAGTGGACAGTATGTTTGGGTAATCAATTACCCAATGTCAGTAATCGAAGTTCCTTCTTTAGTGGAAAATCTCTTGTTAGGGTGAGATATTGTAATTACAACTCTTAATATTTAGTGGAAAATATCTTGTGCTGCAAGAGTACTCGACGTAACCTTCGGTGGACAAGAAGGTGAACCAGTATAAAATACTTGTGTACTCTCCTTTCCCTTTCCTCTTTAATTTATACTTGTTTATTTTCTGCAATATTATCCGCTGCACATTAACTCTTACATTTTGCAGAAAAAGTTACTGTAATTTGAAGTCAACTAATTCACTCCCCCTCTTAGTTGCAATCCTGTTCTTACACAAACATGTTACTTGTGTATCTTAGGCATAATATATTGGTAAAATGTGTCAGTTAATCTATTAAGAGATACGTTAATCGATTAACGAGATTACAGTTCCAACAGAAAACTGAAAACCAGAAAACAGTTATTTTCAACAACTCGTTAATCAATTAAATGGGTACATAATCGATTATCTAGGACTCAGAATGGTTTTCTATAAAGATTGTGAATTCAGAACGTGTACCCCATCATATCATTCATTTTTAGAAATTGTTAGGTGCATATTTTCGTGCTTAATTGTGTCATTTAGGCAGAGTCAAATGCATTGTGAGATAGAGAGAGATAGTACCATGCTTAGACTTTGATTGTCATCATATTACATGTGGGTTTTATGTTTAACATTCCTATCTTTTCTTGCAAGTTTTCTTGCATTTCTTTAAGAGAATTTTAGGGTAGAAATTATGTGTTTATGCATTTTCATTAACTCATACATATTCATATTATCTTGTGAGTTTTGTATATGGGTTTTAGTTGAGTTTTTCATTGTAATATTTTGAGAAAAAGTGTGCTTTATAAAACTCAGTTTTGTGTAATGTTTTGTAATAAGGGAATTTGTCTCTTGGTGTCTTATCACCTAAGAGATTCGGTGTGTCTTCACCAAGACTTAGAGGTCTTGTGTTTAGAACGAGTTCTTGGCTGGGGCTAGATTGCAAGAAAGGTTTTCTTGGGCGATTGAAAGAGAGTCAAACCAAGAAAGTGGGTTCGTGGATTCAAGAAGGGAGCGTCTATGTGTTGTATTGGAAGTTTGCATGTAACTATACATTCTATTCAATATTAGTGAAGAAAAATCTCTCGAGATCAGAAGGGGAGGCCTGGATGTAGTTTGCAAGTGTACCCGCAAACGAACCAAGATAAAATTTCTTGTTGCACGCTTTTTCTATCCCTAATATCTTTACATTTCAAGTCTTATTATTGCACGATATTGGCTGATATTTTAGGTATTGTTAGGTTGTTGTATCTAGTTCAATTATGTATAAAAATATATGCATTATCCCTTCTTGAACTTTGGTGACTTGATGTGCAAGAAGCCTGTCTGCATCTTGTTGGATTTGTATGTGTTGATCGATTAAGGTTTGGATATAATCGATTAACTAGGTCTTTTTCCAGAATGGGGCTTTGGTGCGAAATGCGGTAATTGATAACCGCTACACCTATTCAAACCCCCCTTCTAGGTGTATATGAGAAATTCTCCTATGTCATAACCATGCATCATGAGCATTAATAGCTAAACTTTTAACAAGAAGAGAAGAATCATTTAAAACATTCATATAAATACTATTTATTCTCTTACAAACAAATTTAGATTTTTCAGATACCTTACTATCAATGATGCATTTGTCATGGTAGAATGCCACATGGAACTCTTTGTCACAAAGTTGACTTATACCGAGGAAGTTGTGCTTGAGTCCCTCATTATATAGAACTCCTTCTATTGTAATAGAAAGTGGCTTCCCGACTCTACCAACTCCAATAATTCTTCCTTTATTTTGTCACCATATGTGACGTAGCCTTTGTCCCTTGGAGTGAGGACAAAGAACTTTCCTTTATCGTCCATCATATGTTTTGTGCAACCGCTATCCAAATACCATAAATTGCTAGCGACTTCCAAATATTCTTGCAAAAGAGGTTAAGTAATATTAGGTACCCAATTCAGTTTGGGTCCTACATGGTTAACACCTTTCTCTATCCATTGAACATGTCCAAGGGGTACACCATATTTTCTAATCATGCAAGTATTATGTGTATGCCCATATTTTTGACACTAAGTGTAGATGGGTTGATGCTTATATATCCTAGTTCTAGATTTAGAAACATGATGAGTATGGATACTTTGTTTTTGAAATTTTATTTTCTTAGACACTTCCTTTTTCTTATATAAAGAACGTTTGGAAAAACCAAGACCTCTATGATCGGTGGGGTGTCTTTGCATTTTTAGCATGTCATCTAATTTTATACTACTCTTGTTTAGACTCTTGAGTTCAAGACTCAAAGTAGAAACTTTATTTTAAAGAGCAATACAATTTAGAAACTTTATTTTAAAGAGCAATACAATTTAGAAACTTTATATATCCTAGTTCTAGATTTAGAGTCTTGTTTAGACTATTGAGTTTAGACTATTAAGTTCAGAAAATGGTGGCTTATCTAAAGGTTCAGTTTCACTTACCCCGTCATCATCACAATGAGACGCCATTAGAGAGATGACCCTGCTCTGCATTTACTGGCTCTGAAGTGGAACTTGAGTCATTATCCTCCCATGCAATGTAAGCATGTCTACTGGTCTTCTTTTCAGGTTTTGCCTTGAAAATATTCTTTTTTATTGTAGAACAATACATCTTCATGTGACTAGGTTTTCTACATTCAATACAATTAAAGTTCTAATTTAAAGAGGAAACTTCATTATTCTCGATGAATCTTCTTGGTTGTTCAGTAGTACCGCCTTTGTTTCTGTTAAGAAACATGCTGAACTTCTTCACTAGCATGCTCATGTTTTCCATGTCCTCTTTTTCTAAATCATCTACTGAGGATTCATACACCTCAGCTTTTGATTTAAGAGAAATACTCTTTCTCTTCTTCTCATGTTCTTCATGTTGTTCAAGTTGGCTTCATTCCAACTCTTGTTCTTGCAAATTTCCAAAGAGAGCAGCCAACTCTTGGAAGGTGATTGATGTTGGAACCTTCTCTTAAAAATGATCCTGAGGCCATCTATGAAGTAGGATCTGTTTGAGAATGATTTACCCAAAATAAGCATTGGTGTCAATTATAAGTATTATACGACAACTAAGAGGGAGGGGTGAATTAGTAGTTGGAAGAAATGGCCGATTTTTCTGCTTAAGATATCAAAGTATTTGTGCAGTGGATTATTGATGTAGAAATCGACCAAGTAAAGCAACAATAAAATCACAAGAATAAGATAGAAGAAGAAGAGTACACAGAGAATTTTATAATGGTTCACCTTCTTGTCCATCGAATGTTACATCCAGTACTCTTACAACACAAAAGTTATTTCCACTAGATAATTTGAGTAGCAATTACAATTTATCTCCCTAAGACCCTTGTATCTTACACACTTACAACTATCTACCCTTGGAAAACAACCTTTCCAAGTGAAATATTTTTCCGTTCTAAACACACCCTTGTGATTAATGTTTACAACAAGATGAAAAATATATCAATAGTGGGATTGTCTTTACAATTTTTCACAATTATATAACTTGAAATCCTTTTCTCACAATCTATATACTTAGTAAACAATGTTCTTATATCTTTGAAAGTTTAGAACATAAGTAGTTAAAGCAACTTCAGAAAATCTGAATGTTTGAGAACAAAATGGCAAAATAGTGCAGAAAATTGTTCCACTAAGTTAAGAGAATTTCATGTATGATTGTATGAGAATCGTGTATTGAATTGAATGTCTCAATGCCTTTAAATAGGCTTCCAATCAGCAAAGGTAACCTTCCATGAAGAGGAGACACGACTGAAATGAAATCTATTCAATTTGACTGAATGTTGTTCATTTGGATCTGAAAATCTGGTTTCCAACAACTATGGCTAATCGATTGTCACGATGTGTAATCGATTGCCAAAAGTTCCTAGCCAAAGTGGTAATCGATTAATACAAGTAATTAATCAGTTACTTAGTGTCAGTTATGCTTTGTAACTGGTTTCTTAGTCATGTATCATGTTACATAGTTCCAATAACCTATTTCCAACTGCCACACAATTCAGGTAAAGTATTACCTAGATCTAATCACGTATTACTCAAGTCAAGTAACTCATTATTTAACTTTATTGACATTCTATCAAGACTTATTCAATTCTTTTGAAAATAATTTTCATTCATTTGAGCATTGCTACTACTATGTAACATCAGTGTAAGAATAGAATTCCCTATTGAAGACTTAATGTAAAAAATCTTGAAGGTTGAAACTTCTATGTCTTCATAGACTTCTTTCTTTTCTTCTTTTTGTGATGTTGGTATCTTCATCATTATCATGCCAAGGTCAGGAGCAAGATCTTCTTCACACTAATGTCTTTCATGGTATTATTCTATCAAATGTTTTTTTCTTCAATGTGGGTCACAGATCAACAATCATCATTCATGTATACTTTTTCATTTAAAGTAGATAGACAACACATAGAACAATGCAGAGGATAAATGAGATATGAAACATATGCTAATGCATAATAATATGTATATTCAACCTAAATATTTTTTTTTAAATCTCTATAGTATGCATGACATGAATGAACTATCTAAATGCAAAACACCCTCAAGCTTAGAAATTTACATTGTCCCAAATGTAAAAATCTAAACAATAAGAGAAAGAAAAAGAAAACTCACGGGATAGGTAGAAAGTATCACTGACTTATGTGTCAATTATAAGTGGTCGGCTTCTTTGGGCACAGTGGAAGTGCCTGCAAAAGAAGGGGAAAAGGTCCCAAATGGCCTACATGTCCTAGATGGACCAAGTGCAATACCCATTGTGAATGGGGCAACTAATAGGCAAGGTCGTATTAGCATTTTTCCCTGTAATTATTTTTTTGGAGTTCATGATTTGTTTGGTGGCCGACACTATATACATTTCCTACAAAGGCTCCAAACTCAATGAGCCACTAAAGTGGACACTAAAATACTAAAATTAATGAATTTAGAAATATACCTCCAGCGTGGGTTATCTCCCACGAAGCGTTAATTTAACATCATTAGCTTGACAATTGATCCTTACAGCTCATGTAAGGTCCAACATGGCTATGTTTGTTTGTTTCTTGAGTCGTTCATCTGCTAGATAATGCTTCAAATGTTGACCATTCACCTTGAAGTTTCCTCTTTCCTCATTCCATATCACAATTGTTCCATAAGGGTATATGTGGTGACTCTGAACGTACCTGACCATCTAGACTTTAGCTTCCTTGGAAAGAGCCTCAAGATGGAGTAAAATAAGAGAACTAGTTCCCCCACTAGGAAGTGCGAGCATTCTCATAAGCATTCAACCACAGTTATTCCAACTCTTGTAGTTGGAATTTCCTTTTTTCTCCAGCAACTTTGAGATCAAAGTTTAGCAATTCGACTACTCAATATGCCTTATGCTCTAGTTCCACTAGAAGGTGGCATGGCTTACAATAAATCAAACTGAATGGTGTCATACCAATAGGTGTTTTATATGCAGTATGGTAAGCCCATAAAGCATCATTATGCTTTGAGGACCAATCTTTACTGCTCCTACATATTGTCTACTCCAATATGCTCTTAATCTCATGATTTGATACTTCCACTTGACCACTTGTTTGAGAGTGGTAAGGGGTACCAACCCAATGAGAAACACCATACTTCTTCAAGAGGTTTTCAAAATGTCTTTCAATGAAGTGTGAGCCTCCATCACTAATAATCAGCCTTGGAACCCCAAACCTTGGAAATATGATCTTAATAAATAGTTTGATGATCGTTTTAGCATCATTGTGTGGAGATAAAATTGAATCCACCCACATATAAATATAATCGACTACCACCAAGATATATTTGTTGTTGTTTGAAGTAGGAAAATGTCACATATAGTCAACTCCTCATGCATCAAATATATCCACCTCAAGAATGGGGTACACTAACATTTCATGCCTTTTTGATATGTTCCCCACCCTTTGACAAGAATCGCATGTGAGAACAAGACTACTCACATCTCTAAATATGTGTGGCCAAAAGAAGCCACATTGGAATACATTTGCTATTGTTTTTGAAGTACTGGCATGGCCTCCACAAGCGGCAGAGTGGCAACAGCTCAAGATCTTTGACACTTCTTCTTCTGGAACACATCTTCTATAAAGACCATCAGCATAGAGTTGGTAGAGGTAAGAATCATCTTAGATATACTTCTTCAAATCTGAGAAGAATTTCTTTTTCTATTGCGATGTCATTTCAGGTAGAAGAAACTTACTGCTCAAATAGTTGACAAGGTCAACATACCAAGGTGCCTCTACAGTGGCGAGGAGGAGGAGGAGTTACTCATCAGGAAAAGAATCATCAATAGGTATGTCCTCCTCCCTTCAACTTGCATGTTCAAGTCGAGATAAGTGATCTGCAACTGGATTATCTGTCCCCTTTCTGTCAACATTCTCCATATCAAATTCTTGCAGAAGGAGAATTCACCGGATGAGCCATGGCTTGGCTTCTTTCTTACTCAACAAGTATCTCAAAGCTGAGTGATCAATATGGACTATAACTTTAGGACCTAAATTTTTCGAAGGTGAACGCAATGGCTAATAGCTCCTTCTCTATGGTAGCATAGTTGGCTTGAGCTCCATCAAGTATTTTGTTTGCATAGTAGATTGCATGCATCTTCTTGTCCTTCTTTTGACCTAACATTGCTCCCACAATATAGTCACTAGCATCACACATCACTTCAAAGGGAAGATTCCAGACTAGTGATTGCAATATTAGTGCAAAGATCAATACCTCTTTCAACTTGCAAAACGATTTTAGAGAAGCAACACTAAAATCACATGCAATATCTTTAATCAAAAGGTTAGAAAGGGGTTTCGTAATTTTAGAAAAATATTTTATGAATCTGCGGTAAAATCTCGTACGACCTAAGAAACTCGTAACACCATTTATGTTAATTGTTGCTAGCATATTTTCTATTACTACAATTTTTGCCTAGTCCACCTCTATCTCTTCTCATGGAATTAAATGCCCCAACACAATACCCTCTCGCACCATGAAGTGACATTTTCCTCAATTAAATAAAATATTCACTTCCTCACATCTCTGCAATATTTTTTTCAAATTTGTTATACAATCATCAAATGAAAGTCCATAAACCGAAAATTCATCCATAAAAACTTCCATTATATAAAATCAAAAAATATTGTGTTAGGTATCAGTTGTTACAATAAACCTAGAAGGGAGGAGTTGAATAGGTGTCGCGGTTAGAACAACCGCTTTTCGGAACTCAACAATTTATGTTGAATCACCCCTATTTAATTGATTACATGATGAAGATAATCGATTAACAGAACAATCTTAATCGATTAACAAAAACAGTTCTAATCGATTAACAGAAACAATTTTAATCGATTAACAGAAACAGGATAATCGATTAACGCAACAGTTTTAATCGATTAAACAGAAACAGTAAGCTATTACAGAAAATGATTAATTGCAGAACAGTTAACCGATAATGGAACGAATAACAGAGCTTACAGATTTTGTATCAGAGCAACATCCAGTATAGCATAAGAACAGAATGTATCAATTGAATTCACTATACCAAATAATCGATTGAAAACAGTAAAGAGAGAGAGAGAGAGACTTC
>NW_017715426.1:0-1517 GCF_001865875.1 Lupinus angustifolius
AATGAGAATGGCATACAAGATTTAATCAAATATTAAGCACTTTTAGCAACATCAAATCTCATATGATCAAGAACCATTCACGAAAAGTCAATCAAACCATAAAGTCAGGAAATAGTACTAACCATAAAGTCAATCAAAGACAAATAGCAAAACATGAATAAGTTCTGAAAGCAACAACAAAAACTAAATCCAGAAAGTGCCATAAGAGAAAATAAACCTAAGGGTGAGATAGCCTAGGTCTAAGGTCCTCTAAACTAAGGTTGAGGCGGAGGATGGTCAATCTGATCATCAGGCATAGCAATGTTCTGATCTCCCCTGATAAGCACATATAGCTTCTGAAATTCTGAGCAAAACATAGCATTCTGAGCCTCAGCGTTAGATTGAATCATGTTCCTCAGCTCCAGAAATTTTTTGTCGGTGTAGGCAATCTGACGTTCTTCGTACTGCTCCATGCCTGCAAAATAAGAATCCTTCAGCCCTTGGAAGTGCAGATCCATACGGTTGTTAAGCCGTTGCTCCATAGCTTCCATCTGAGCTAGACCAAAAAAAGAGTTATGAGGTGCTGTTCTAGAAGACTCCCCCTGAGTAGTTGCATTCTGATTACCCATATCCTCCTGATTATCATTATCAGACAAATGCAGATCAAATGTAGTATAATCCTCTTGATACTGCCAAGTAGTACCATACTTGTATATCCCCATCTTATGAATAAGACTTTCACCAACCATGTGATCTTTATCAGTATACTCAATAATGATAGTATCAGAAACATCAATGTGCAGATAATCGACAATGCGAGATATGAAAATACTATATGGAAGCAGCTTCGACTGAGACAATGATACGCTGTTCATAATTTTCAGAATCTCCTCAGGCCAGTTGATCATGACGTTATTCTTTACAGCATACATGAAACGCAAATCATTCACAGTAGGCTGCGTGTGATTTGTATTCCTTTGTACTAGTATGTATGCAATAACGTAATGCAACAACCTGTTTTCAACAGAAAGCGACCCAGCCTTGGTCAGTTGACCCTGAATGTACAAATGAGGGCCCCGAAGGAATGACTTGTAGACCTCAACAGGATCAAAATTGTCCTTGACCCAAGAACAATCCCCTATTCCAAAACCAGACGATGATAAACCTCCAACAATCAGAAACAAATCATCACTTAGCTTAAACAGATTACCAGAAATCATTGACCAATACTTTTCATCCTTGTATCTAAAATTAGCATAAAACTCCCTAACTAGAGCAGGGTAGACTAGTCCCTTTAATTCCAAGAACTGAACGGCTCCCTGAGCCTCCATATCATACGGAAAATTAAAATTCTGTTGCGCTAACCAGGTTAAGTCAACATACCTCACGTACGTAGGTTTGCGACCTTGAAATTTCGCCAAGCGGGTCTCTTGCAAGATGAGGGAATAGTAGGGATCACCACTGTCCCAAGTGGAAGGTGAACCGGTTTCCCTTCTTCGTACACGAGTAGCTGTAGTCTTGACCCGTTTTGGACGACT
>NW_017715427.1:0-357 GCF_001865875.1 Lupinus angustifolius
AAGGATGAAAGAGAGCGATTTCGGATGGTTATGATGAGGGTTAGGATGAGGTTTACTTAATCCTATTGCACTTGGATTAATTTGGTTACTGTTTCAGAGACTTAAGGCATAAAGAGGTTGCGAGAATGTCGGAAAAAGTGTAGAACTGAGACACTGTCAGCCTTTAATGTACTGGTTTTAATCAATTAGCGGGATGTTTTAATCGATTAAAACAGTGTAAAATTTGAATTTTCAAAAAAAAGTTGCCCAGGTAATCGATTAACAGGCGGTTTAATCGATTAAATCAGTAAAAACTTTGAATTTTCCAAAAACTCAGCCCAGGTAATCGATTAACCATTGGCATAATCGATTAAATCA
>NW_017715428.1:0-473 GCF_001865875.1 Lupinus angustifolius
ATGAGGATGAGGATGAGGAAGAGGAAGAGGAAGAGGATGAGGATAAGGAGGAGGATAGGATGTGGGCGAGAATGAGAATGGGGATAGCATGAGGAGGAGAACGAGGATAGGATGAGGAGTAGAATGAGGATGAGGATGAGGATAGGATGAAGATGAGGATAGGTTTAGGAGGAGGATGGGGATGAGGATGAGGATGAGGATGATGATGAGGAAGAGGATAGGATAAGGACGAGAATGAGAATGAGGATAGGATGAAGATGAGGATAAGGATACGATGAGGACGAGAATGAGGACGAGGATACAATGAGGATGATGTTAAGGATATGATGAGGAGGATGATGAGGATGAGGAAGAGGATGAGGTTGAGGATAGGATGAGGACGAGAATGAGGATGAGGATGAGGATGAAGATGAGGATAGGTCGAGTACGAGAATGAGGATGAGGAGGAGGATGAGCGTAGGATGAGGACGAGA
>NW_017715429.1:0-853 GCF_001865875.1 Lupinus angustifolius
GGAGGAGGATGAGAATAGAATGAGGATAGGATGAGCTGGAGGATGATGAAGGGATGAGGATGAGGATAGGATGTGGACGAGGTTGAGTAAGAGGAGTAGGATGAGGATAGGATGAGCATGAGGATGAGGATTGGATGAGGATGAGGACGAGGATAAGGAGGAGGATGAGGATAGGATGAGGATGAAGATGAGGATGAGGATGAGGATGAGGACGAGGATGAGGATAGGAAGAGGATGATGATAAGATGAGGTTAAGAATGAGGACGAGGATGAGGACGAGGATAAGGATTAAAATAGGATGAGGATGAGGATGAGGATAAGATGAGGACGAGGATGAGGATGAGGATAGGATGAGGACGAGAATGAGGATGAGGTTGAGAGTAGGATGAGGTTGAGGATGAGGATAGGATGAGGACGAGAATGAGGATGAGGTTGAGAGTAGGATGAGGTTGAGGATGAGGATAGGATGAGGACGAGAATGAGGATGAGGTTGAGAGTAGGATGAGGTTGAGGATGAGGATAGGATGAGGACGAGGATGAGGATGCGGATGACGATAGGATGAGGATGAGAATGTGGAAGAGGTTGAGGTTGAGGATAAGGATAGGATGAGGATGACCAAGAGGATGAGGGCGAGGATGAGAATGAGGATGAGGATGAGGTTAGGATGAGGATTAGGATGAGGATAGGAGGAGGATGAGAATTATGATAGGATGATGAGGAGCATGAGGAGGGGGAGGAGGATAAGGATGAGGATGAGGATTGGATGAGGATGAGTATGAGGATAGGATGAGGACGAGAATGAGGATAAGGATAGGATGAGGACAAGAATGAGGATAAGGATAGGACGAGGAT
>NW_017715430.1:0-269 GCF_001865875.1 Lupinus angustifolius
CCTCCTCCTATCCTCATCCTCATCCTCATCCTCATCCTCATTCTTGTCCTCATCCTATCGTCGTCCTCATCCTCATCCTCTTGCTCATCCTCATTTTATCCTGATTCTCATCCACATTCTCATCCTCATCCTCATCCTCATTGTACTCCTCATCCTATCCTCATCCTCAACCTATCCTCATTTTCATTCTCGTCCTCATCCTATCCTCATTCTCATTCTCGTCCTCATCCTATCCTCTTCATTATCCTTATCCTCATCCTCTTCCTCAT
>NW_017715431.1:0-203 GCF_001865875.1 Lupinus angustifolius
CTCATTCTCGTCCTAATCCTATCCTTATCCTTATCCTCATCTTATCCGCATCCTATCCTCATCCTCATTCTAGTCGTCATCCTATTCTCATCTCCATCCTCTTCCTCATTCTATCCTCAATCTCATCATCCTCCTCATCCTCCTCATCCTCATTGTCGTCCTAATCCTATCCTTATCCTTATCCTCATCTTATCCACATCCTA
>NW_017715432.1:0-1270 GCF_001865875.1 Lupinus angustifolius
CCTCATCCTATCCTCATCCTAATTCTCTTCCTCATTCTATCCTCTTCCTCATCCTCATCCTCTTCCTCAATCTCATCCTCCTCCTCACCCTATCCTTATCCTCATCCACATTCTCATCCTCATCCTATCCTCATCCTCATCCTCATGCTCTTTCTCATCCTCATTCTACTCCTATCGTCATCCTCATGCTCATCCTCATCCTATCCTAATCCTCATCCACATCCTATCCTCATCCTCATGCTCATCCTCATCGTATCCTCATCCTCTTACTCATCCTATCCTCATCATCTTTCTCGTCCTCGTCCTATCCTCATTCTCATTCCCATCCTCATTCTATCCTCGTGATTATCCTCATCCTCATCCTCATCCTCATCCTCATCCTCATCCTCATCCTGATCCTCGTCCTCATTCTCGTCCTCATCCTCATTCTCTTCCTCATCCCCATCCTATCCTCATCCTCATCCTATCCACATCCTCGTCCTCATTCTCGTCCTCATCCTATCCTCATCCTCATCATCATCCTATCCTCATTCTCATTCTCGTCCTAATCATGTCCTTATCGTTATCCTCATCTTATCCGCAACATATCCTCATCCTCATTTTCGTCCTCATCCAATCCTCACCCTCACCCTCACCCTCATCCTCATCCTAATCCTTATACTTATCCTCATCCCCATCCTATCCTCATCCTCATCCTATCCACATCCTCGTCCTCATTCTCGTCCTAATCCTATCCTCATCCTCATCCTATCGTCAACCTCGTCCTCATCCTCATCCTCATCCTATCTAATTCCTCATCGTCATCATATCCAATTCCTCATCCTCATGCTCATCCTCGTCCTCATTCTTGTCCTCATCCTCGTCCTCATCCACCTCCACATCCTATACTCATCCTTATTCTCGTCCTCATCCTATCCTCATCCTCGTCCTCATCCACATCATGTCCTCATCCTCATTCTCGTCCTAATACTATCCTCATCCACATCCTCTTCCTCATCCTCATCCTCATTCTTGTCCTCATCCTATCCACATCCTCATCATCTTCCTCATCCTATCCTCCTTCTCATTCTCATCCTAATCCCATCCAATTCCTCATCCTCATCCTCATCCTCATCCTATCCTCATCGTCATTCTCGTCCTCATCCTATCCTAATCCTCGTCCTCTTCCACATCCTATCCACATCCTCAATCTCGTCCTAATCATATCCTTAACCTCATTTTATCCTCATCTTATCCTCATCCTATCCTCATCCTCATTCTCGTCCTCATC
>NW_017715433.1:0-462 GCF_001865875.1 Lupinus angustifolius
TATCCTCATCCTATTTCTCATTCTCGTCCTCATCCAATCCTCACCTTCATCCTCATCCTATCCTCCTTCTCATTCTCATTCTCATCCTCATCTTATCCAATTCCTCATCCTCATCCTCATCCTATCCTCATCGTCNCTCGTCCTCATTCTATCCTAATCCTCGTCCTCATCCACATCCTATCATCATCCTCATGCTCATCCTAATCCTATCCTTATCCTTATTCTCATTTTATCCTCATCCTATCCTCATCCTCATGCTCGTCCTCATCCTATCCTCATCCTATCCTCTTCCTCATCTTTATCCTCATCCTATCCTCTTCCTATCCTCATTCTCATCCTCATCCAATCCTCATCCTTATCCTATCCCCATCCCCATCCCAATCCTCATCCACATCCTCCTTCTCATCCTCATTCTCGTCCTCATCCTATCCTCGTCTTCATCCTCATCCTTTTCCTCATCCT
>NW_017715434.1:0-549 GCF_001865875.1 Lupinus angustifolius
TCAATCTCGTCCTCATCCTCAATCTCGTCCTCATCCTCGTCCCCATCCATATCTTATCCTCGTCGTCATTCTCGACCTAATCCTATCCTCATCCTCATCCTCATCCTCGTCTGCATCCTCATCCCCATCCTATCCTCATTCTCATCCTCATCCTTTTTCTCATCCCCATCCTATCCTCATCCTCATCCTCATTCTCGTCCGCATCCTATTCTCATCTTCATCATATCCTCTTTCTACTCCATATCCTATCCTCATCCTCATCCTATCCTCTTCATTGTCCTCATCCTCTTCCTCATCCTCATCCTATCCTCATCATCATCATCATCCCCATCGTCATCCTAAACCACTTCCTCATCGTCATCCAAAACCACTTCCTCATGCTCATCCTATTCTCATCCTCATCCTATCCTCATCCTCGTCCTCATCCTATCCTCATCCCTATGCTCGTCCTCAGCCTATCCTCATCCTCATTCTCAACCTCATCCTTCCTCGTCCTCATCCTCATCCTCTTCCTCATCCTAATCCTACACTGATCCTCATCCACATTCT
>NW_017715435.1:0-331 GCF_001865875.1 Lupinus angustifolius
CATTCTCGTCCTCATCCTCATCCTTTTCCTCATCCACATCCTATCCACTTCCTCATTCTCATTCTCTTCCTCATCCTCATCCTCTTCCTCATCCTATTCTCATCCAATCCTCTTCCTCATCCTATCCTCATGTTCATTCTTATCCTCATCCTCATCCTCTTCCTCATCCTCTTCCTCATCCTCGTCCTCATACTCATCCTCATCCTCATTCCTCATCCTCATCCTCGTCCTCATCCTCATCCTATCCTCATCCTCATTATCGTCCTAATCCTATCCTTATCCACATCCTCATCCTCATCTTCATCCTCATCCTATCCTTATTCTCATGCTC
>NW_017715436.1:0-307 GCF_001865875.1 Lupinus angustifolius
TCCTCTTCCTCATCTTCATCCTCCTCCTCATCCTCGTCCTATCCTCATCTTCATCCTCGTCCTATCCTCATTGTCATCCTCAGCCTATCCTCATCCTCATCCTATCCTCGACCTCATCCTCATCCTCGTCCTCATCCTCTCCTTATCCTCATCCACTTTCTCATCCTCATCCTATCCTCGTCCTCATCCTCAACCTCAACCTCATCCTATGTTCATCCTCATCGTCATCCTATCCTCATGCTATCCTCATCCTCAATCTATCATCGTCCTCATCCTCACCCTCATCCTATCCACATCCTCATCCTCA
>NW_017715437.1:0-318 GCF_001865875.1 Lupinus angustifolius
ATCCTCATCCTCGTCCTCATCCACATCCTATCATCATCCTCATTCTTGTCCTAATCCTATCATTATCCTTATCCTCATCTTATCCTCATCCTATCCTCATCCTTATTCTCGTCCTTATCCTATACTCATTCTCACCCTCATCCTCATCTTCATCTTCGTCGTCATCCTCATCCTCGTCCTCATTCATATCCTATACTCATCCTCATCCTCATACTCTTCCTTATTTTCATCCTCATCCCATCCTCATCCTCATCCTATCGTCATCATCATCCTCAACCTCATCCTCATCCTAAACCACTTCCTCATCCTCATCCTATT
>NW_017715438.1:0-259 GCF_001865875.1 Lupinus angustifolius
CATCCTATCCACATCCTCATCATCGTCCTCATCCTATCCTCATCCTCTTCCTTATCCTCATGCTAAGCCTATCCTCATCCTAATCCTCATTCTCGTCCCCATCCTCAACCTCATCCTCATCCTCATCATAAACAACTTCGTCATCCTCATCCTCGTCCTTATCCTATCCTCATCCTCATGCTCGTCCCGATCCTATCCCCATCCTACTCCTCATCCTAATCCTCATCCTCATCCTTATTCTATCCTCATCCTCATCCTA
>NW_017715439.1:0-633 GCF_001865875.1 Lupinus angustifolius
CCTAATGCTGATCCTCATCCTCATCCTCTTCCTCACTCTCATCCTCACCATATCCTATCCTCATCCTCGTCCTCATCCACATCCTATCCTCATCCTCATTCTCGTCCTCATCCTATCCTCTTCCTCGTCCTCATGCACTTCCTATCCCCGTTCTAATTCTTGTCCTCATCCTCATCCTATTCTCCTCGTCCTCATCCTCATCCTCATCCTCATCCCACCATCATCCTCATTCTCATCCACATCCTATCCTCATCCTCATTCTCGTCCTCAACCTATTCTCATCCTCATCCTTTTGCTCATCCTCATCCTATCCTCATCCTTATCCTATTTTCGTCGTCCTCCTCCTCATGCTCAGTGTCGTCCTCATCCTATCCTCATACTCATCCTCATCCACATTCTTATCGTCATCCTCATCCTATCCTCATCCTCATTCTCGTCCTCATCCTATCCTCATTCTCTTCCTCTTCGTCATCCTCATGCTATCCTCATCCTCATTCTGATGCTCACCCTCTTCCTCTTCACAATTCTCATCCTCATCCTATCTTCATCCTCATGCACATTCTCATCCTCATACTCTTCCACATTCTCATCCTCATCATATCCTATCCTAATCCTCGTCCTCATCCACATCCT
>NW_017715440.1:0-219 GCF_001865875.1 Lupinus angustifolius
TCCTCATCCTATCCTCATCCTCTTCCTCATCCACATCATATCCTCATCCTCATTCTCGTCCTAATCTTATCCTGATCCTTATCCTCATCTTATCCTCATCCTCATCCTCGTTCTGTTCCTATCCTCATCCTCATCCTCATCCTCGTTCTGTTCCTATCCTCATCCTTCTCCCCATCCTCATCCTCATCCTCTTCCTGATCCTCACCCTCATCCTCATCC
>NW_017715441.1:0-327 GCF_001865875.1 Lupinus angustifolius
TCCTCATCCTCATCCTCATCCTATCCTATCCTCATCCTCGTCCTCATCCACATCCTATCCTCATCCTCATTCTCGTCCTAATCCTATCGTGATCCTCATTCTCACCTTATCCTCATCCTATCCTCATCCTCATCCTCGTTCTCATCCTATCCTCATACTCACCCTCATCCTCAACCTCATCCTCATCCTCATCCCCATCTCTATCTTCATCCTCATCCTCATCCTATCCTCATCCTCATCCTCATCCACATCCACTTCCTCTTTGACGAGAACCTCTATAGGAGATCCTTTCCTTTAACAATCTATCTTGTTTGGTGCAATGAACCC
>NW_017715442.1:0-225 GCF_001865875.1 Lupinus angustifolius
TGAGGATGAGGACGAGGATAGGATGAGGATTAGGACAGGATGAGGATGAGAAGGAGTAGAATGAGGATGAGGATAGGATGAGGAGGAGGAGGAGGGTATGGATAGGAGGAGGATGAGGATAGGATGAGGATGAGGATAGGATAAGGATGAGGATGAGGATGAGGATGAGGAAGAGGATGAGGATTAGGAGGAGGATAGGATGAGCATGAGGATAGGATGAGGGTG
>NW_017715443.1:0-826 GCF_001865875.1 Lupinus angustifolius
AAGGAATAATCACTCTTGAAGTGATTTAATGGTTTGCACAAACATACATCATGAATTAACCTCTTGCACGAAATACACCTCTTTGAATTAATCATGCTTGACTAAAAGTTAAGTCTTTGCACGAATTACTCCATCGAATTAACCACTCTTGACTTGCCTTGAATGAGTTGCACGAAATTCCCATGCAGCTTTAATGGTGTTGACTGTAATAAATGCTCTTCAAAGAATCATTCTGAAATTTAAATAGCAAAAGACAAATTAAATGTTTCATGAACCATCTTAGGACATAATAAATATGTCCTAGCCATCCTTAGAACATGGCCGTGCCCTACTTAAAAGGGTTGGGAATTATTTTCCCCACTTTGGCCCATATGCAAAGTCACATAATGAATGAAGTGAGGACTCCCTTGAATTGAACGTGGAGCATTCATCATGATCCAATTTTGGCTCATTTGGGTTCACATCATACCCTCCTTCTTGAAGGGAATTTGACCTCAAATTCAAATGGTCATATCCTCCCGGGTCAAAAGCAATCATCTTTATTCTTTCACTCCAACTATCAACATATTCTTCTTGGATCATCCCTTTAACAAATATGTTGATTAATGTTAAAAAATGTGTAATTTGAGAGTACCCATTTTTCACCATCAAAGTTGAATCTTCAATGTTGCTTGTCTCCAATATGTGCACATTATCCACATTTTCACTTAGTTCCACATGTGAGATGATAGGTGGAAGAACACAAATTGTTTCTTTGGGAAATAATTCAACAATACCTAGCAAAAATTGATCAACAACACTTGACAAACAATTTTCATTAGAATGG
>NW_017715444.1:0-250 GCF_001865875.1 Lupinus angustifolius
CTTAAATGTCCCTTAAGTGTTTCACTTAAATGTCCCTTAAGTGTTTCACTCGAATCTCCCTTGCCCAGAAGTGTTTCACTCAAATCTCCCTTAAGTGTTTCACTCGAATCTCCCTTGCCCAGAAGTGTTTCACTCAAATCTCCCTTAAGTGTTTCACTCGAATCTCCCTTGCTCACAAGTGTTTCACTCAAATCTCCCTTAAGTGTTTAACTCGAATCTCCCTTGCTCACAAGTGTTTCACTCAAATCTC
>NW_017715445.1:0-587 GCF_001865875.1 Lupinus angustifolius
TTCACTCATGATCTTGGGCTCTCCTTTTCTTTTTGTGGATGTATGTTGTAAGGCCCTTTTTAACTCCCTTGAGAAATCTATTGGCTCATACTTTGTTTGGATTGGTTTGGGCTGACTTGGCAATTTGTGACTGGTTGGTTGATATGCTTTTGGAGCATATCTATATCTCATCGCCATCTTCAATTTCTCCCAAGTACCAATTGGTTTGGCACCACAACTACTCCTCTCCTTTTGTACTTGATCCCACCAACTTAAGGCATATTCCTTAAATCCTGAAGTAGCCATCATAACTTTCTTCTCTTCATTGTAAAAATTACAATAGAAGACATTTTCCATATTCATTTCCCACATTATATAGGCTTCGGGATCTTTTTTGCCAATAAAGGTGGGAACCTTTATTTTAACCCCCTCAAGCTTCTCATCCGTACGTGCTCCTCTCCTCGATCTCCTCCTTTCTCCTTCTTCATCACTTGAATAATCCTTTGCACGATATCCAAACCTCCTATCATTCTCCACTTTCATTTGCTCCATCTCCCTTCTTAAGGTTTCAAATTGTTTTGTCATCATATCATAAAGTTTTGCTGTCC
>NW_017715446.1:0-5104 GCF_001865875.1 Lupinus angustifolius
GACACTTGACACTTTGTTTTTGGGACTTTTTGGTTTCGATTTGGACACTTGAAACTTTGTTTTTGACACTTTGTGTTTGGTATTCGGTTTTGACACTTGACACTTTGTTTTTGAAACTTTTGGTATCGGTTTTGTACTTGTTTTGACACTTTATTGGGTTTTTGTTTTGGAATGAAAGGAAGTCATAAAATGACTCACGGTTTAGAAGAAAATTTTGAAACTTTTGTGCTTGGTTTTTGTTGTTTTTGGAATGGAAATAAGAAGACTCACGACTGGAAAGAAAAACTTTGACACTTTTGTTTTTGGTTTTTTATTTTGGGATGTAGGTAAAGACAATGTAACTCACGGCCAACAAGAAGAAAATTTTGACACACCAAGCAAGAACCTTAGCTCTGAATACCACTTGATGAGAACCTCTTCAGGAGATCCTTTTTACAACAATCTATCTTGTTTGGTGCAAGGGAACCCACAGTTTTGATAGGTTATCTTTGAAGATGAAACTAGGCCGAATTGAAATGTTTAGGATAAAAGAAGATGGTTAAGGTAGAAGGGTGATGGCGCCACAACAAAGATGTTGATAAGCCGGGTGCTATTCGCCACAAGAACGTGGTTCTTGATAAGAACTTATAACCTTGGTTCAGCCAAGGAGTTTGGAGAAGAAACACTCTCACACAAAAGGAAGAATCCTTAATTTTTACTCAAAATCAAACTCCTTTTCATTCAATTCGAAAGTTTACACTTATAGGCCATTTCATGGATGGTCATTTAGTTCCAACCGAAATGTCCAAGGTAAATTCCTTATGGGAACTCCTAAAAGATTCAAATTACAAATAAATGAAAAACTTTGAATTCTATGAAAAGCCTTAATGCTAAGTCTTGGTTTCATGGTAGTCTTCATGGTAATTCGGCTCCCTTGAAGTCTTCATGATTCCATGTATATGGCACGACTCACTTGAATGAATGTGGACGGCACATTGATGAGTTTGAAGCATTCATGACTAAAGCCTCTTAATTCCATGTAGAGGGCACGGTTCACTTTGAATGAAAAGGTGGCCATTTATTTAGTTGAAGTCTTCATGATTAAATCCACATGATTCCATGCTTGATTGCACGGATCAACTAGGATTAATTGTGGGTGGCAACTTAATTCTTTGTGTTGGAATTAAAGTTGGACGGCACAATTAAGGCAAAAGGCTTCAATGTGGACGGCAACTTCCCCCTTGGATTTTGAATTCGGTCACCCTCCTTGAGTCCACTCTAGGCTTTAATTTTGGACGGTGCAATGAAGACCATATTGATTGCAAATCATAGAGTTCATTTATTCTGAAATTAAAGACAAACAAGACACATTAAATTCTAATGGAAAATGTTTTAGGACAACATAAATGTGTCCTAGCCATTTGAGTGCATGGCCGTGCCCTATTAAAAGGGTTGGGGGTTATTTGCCCCATGCTGGCCCACATGTAAAGTGATGTAATGAAAAAGATGACTCCCTTGGTTTGAGCTTAGGGAAGTTCCTTTGATGTCTTGAATGAGTAGGCTAAGTGCATTGTTCACTTGTTTGGCTCTTGCCCTTGTCATGGGCCCACCTATATTCCTCAACTCATCCTTAGGTTCATTCGGGTTCACATCATCCCCTCCTTCTTGAAGAGATTTCGACCTCGAAATTAAGTCTCCATCACCTACATCAAAAAAAGTTAAGTCA
This sequence comes from Lupinus angustifolius, assembly GCF_001865875.1. NCBI lineage: Eukaryota > Viridiplantae > Streptophyta > Magnoliopsida > Fabales > Fabaceae > Lupinus > Lupinus angustifolius. The sequence continues at coordinate 1,706 of NW_017715446.1, forward strand.
GAGACATTAAAAGTAGCACTTATGTTACCATACTCACTTGGAAGTTCAAGCTTGTAGGCATTGTCATTGACTTTTTGTAGCACTCGAAATGGACCATCTCCTCTTGGAAGAAGTTTGGATTTCCTTTGTTCAGGAAACCTTTCCTTCCTCATATGTACCCAAACCCAATCTCCGGGTTCAAATAACACTTGTTTACGCCCCTTGTTGGCTTGTTTTGCATAGCTTGCGTTCTTTTTCTCAATTTGAATCTTGACTTGCTCATGTAATTGTTGAACATATTCTGCTTTGGCCCATCCATCCTTGTGCTTCAAAATAGATTCATTAGGAATAGGCAACAAATCAAGAGGTGTTAGTGGCTTAAAACCATAGACAATTTCAAAAGGAGAAAATTCAGTAGTGCTATGAGTTGCTCTATTGTATGCGAACTCAACATGAGGTAAACACTCCTCCCATGACCTTAAATTCTTTTTTATTATGGTCCTTAAGAGGGTGGAAAGAGTCCTATTCACTACTTCAGTTTGCCCATCCGTTTGGGGATGGCAAGTAGTTGAAAAGAGGAGCTTAGTGCCAAGCTTCCCCCACAGGGTCCTCCAGAAGTGACTAAGGAACTTGGCGTCCCTATCACTCACTATGCTTTGTGGTATTCCATGGAGTCTTACCACTTCCCTGAAAAATAAGTCAGCAACATGATTAGCATCATCAATCTTTCTACATGGAATAAAATGTGCCATTTTTGAAAATCTATCAACAACCACAAAGACTGAATCATTGCCTTTCTTTGTCTTGGGCAGCCCCAAAACAAAGTCCATGGATATATCCATCCAAGGTGAATCTGGGACGGTTAATGGGGTGTAAAGGCCATGTGGCATGATCCTTGACTTAGACTTTTTACATGTTATGCATTTTTCGCAAAAGTTTTGCACGTCTTGTTTCATACGTGGCCAATAAAAGTGTTCTTTCAACATGTCTAAAGTCTTTTGTACACCAAAGTGCCCCATAAGACCCCCCTCATGGGATTCCCTTACCAAAACATCCCTAATGGAGCTTTTAGGCACACACAATTGTTTTTCTTTGAATAAAAATTCATTGTGCCTAAAATATCCATTATGGGCCGAATGCACACAAGAAGCATAGATTTGTGAAAAGTCTTTATCATGCCCATATTGCTCCTTTATGCATTCTAGACCGAATAGTTTGGTCTCCAAAGTGGAAAGCAAAGTATGCCTCCTAGAAAGGGCATCGGCCACCACATTGGCCTTGCCTTTCTTGTGTTTCACCACATATGGGAATTGTTCCAAGAACTCTACCCATCTTGCATGTCTCTTGTTTAACTTACCTTGGCCCTTAAGATACTTAAGGGATTCGTGATCACTATGAATCACAAACTCCTTAGAGAGTAGGTAATGCTGCCAAGTTTGTAGTGCCCTTACCAAGGCATACAATTCCTTATCGTAGGTGGAGTAATTAAGGGCTGCCCCACTTAACTTCTCACTGAAATAAGAAATAGGATGACCTTCCTGCATTAACACAGCTCCAATTCCAATGTTAGAAGCATCACATTCTAACTCAAAAGATTTAGCAAAGTTTGGAAGCAATAAAACAGGTGCACTAGTAAGTTTGGCCTTAAGTTGGTTAAAGGCCTCTTCTTGTCTTTCACCCCAATGGAAAACAACATTCTTTTTAACAAGTTCATTTAGGGGTGAAGCCAAGGTGCTAAAATCTTTAACAAACCTCCTATAGAAGCTTGCTAATCCATGAAAACTCCTAACCTCAGTCACGGTTTTGGGAGTTGGCCAATCTTGAATGGCCTTAATCTTTTCTTGGTCCACATGGACCCCATTAGCATTAATTTTAAACCCAAGAAAAATCACATGATCCACACAAAAAGTACATTTTTCCATATTGGCATACAACTTTTCTTTTCTCAAAACAATCAAAACAGCCTTTAGATGTTCATGATGCTCATCTAAAGTTTTGGAGTAAATTAAGATATCATCAAAGTAAACCACCACAAATTTACCCAAAAATTCTCTTAAAACATGATTCATTAAACGCATGAAAGTGCTTGGGGCATTGGTTAGCCCAAATGGCATAACAAGCCACTCATATAAACCATAAGTAGTTTTAAAAGCTGTTTTCCATTCATCACCTTCTCGGATCCGAATTTGATGGTAGCCACTTTTTAAATCGATTTTTGAAAAAGTTGTGGCTCCATACAATTCATCCAACATATCATCTAGTCTAGGGATAGGATGTCTATACTTTACCGTTATGTTATTTACGGCTCTACAATCAGTGCACATCCTCCAAGTACCATCCTTTTTGGGTACCAATATGATTGGAACCGCACAAGGACTTAGGCTCTCTTGAACCCATCCCTTTTCCATCAATTCCTCAATTTGGTGTTGGATTTCTTTGGTCTCGGTTGGGTTACACCTATAGGCTGGCCTATTAGGCAAAGATGCACCCGGTATGAGATCAATTTGATGCTCAATACCCCTCAATGGTGGCAACCCGTGAGGTACTTCCTTTGGAAAGACATCACCAAATTCCTGCAAAAGATTTTCAACAAACATAGGCAAACTTCCTTCATTAGAAGGGTTAGAAGTTAGGCAAAACTCCCTACTAAAGAGTAGGTATAATGGTTGCTTTGAAATCAAAGCTTGCTTTATCTCTCCTTTTGTTGCCATATAACTCTCTTTTTTTGTCATCTCACTCTTTTTGCTTTTGCTTGTTTCTTTCTAGGAGGAGGAGGAGGAGGATGAGGATGAGGATTGGATGAGGATGAGGATGAGGTTGAGGATGGGGATAAGGATGAGGATGCGGATGAGGACGAGGATAGGATGAGGAGGAGGATAGGATGAGGATGACGATAGGATGAGGAGGAGGATAGGATGAGATCGGATGAGGAATTGGACGATGAGGATAGGTTTAGGATGAGGATGAGGAGGAGGATAGGATGAGGATCAGGATCAGGATATGATGAGGATGAGGATGACGAGGAGGATAGGATGACCGTGAGGACGAAGATGTGATGAGGAAGAAGTTGGGATGAGGATAGGATGAGGATGAGGAGGAGGATAGGATGAGGATGAGAATGAGGATGAGGATGGATGAGGGTGAGGACGAAGATGAGGATGAGGATGAGGATGAGGATGAGGATGAGGATTAGGATGAGGATGGGGATGAGGATGAGGAAGAGGATAGGATGAGGATGAGTACGAAGATAGGATGACGAAGAGGACGAGGATAGGATGAGAATGAAGATAGGATGAGGATAGGAGGAGGAGGAGGAGGATGAGGTTAGGATGAGGATGAGGATGAGGATAAGATGAGGATGAGGATAAGATGAGGATGAGGATAAGATGAGGATGAGGATAAGATGAGGATGAGGATAAG
>NW_017715447.1:0-1301 GCF_001865875.1 Lupinus angustifolius
ATGAAGAGGAGGGTAGGATGAGGATGAGGATGAGGATGAGGATAAGATGAGGATGAGGATGAGGATAAGGATGAGGATTAGGATTAGGATAGGATGAGGATGGGGATGAGGATGGGGAGGAGGATGTGGACGAGGATGAGGATGGGGACGAAGATAGGATGAGGAAGAGGATGAGGATGAAGAGGAAGGTAGGATGAGGATGAGGATAGGATGAGGTTGAGGATGAGGAAAGGATGAGGATGAGGATAGGATGAGGTTGAGGATGAGGAAAGGATGAGGATGAGGATATGATGAGGTTGAGGATGAGGAAAGGATGAGGATGAGGAAGAGCATGAAGATGAGGATGAGGAAGAGCATGAAGATGAGGATGAGGAAGAGCATGAAGATGAGGATGAGGAAGAGCATGAAGATGAGGATGAGGAAGAGCATGAAGATGAGGATGAGGAAGAGCATGAAGATGAGGATGAGGAAGAGCATGAAGATGAGGATGAGGAAGAGCATGAAGATGAGGATGAGGAAGAGCATGAAGATGAGGATGAGGAAGAGCATGAAGATGAGGATGAGGAAGAGCATGAAGATGAGGATGAGGAAGAGCATGAAGATGAGGATGAGGAAGAGCATGAAGATGAGGATGAGGAAGAGCATGAAGATGAGGATGAGGAAGAGCATGAAGATGAGGATGAGGAAGAGCATGAAGATGAGGATGAGGAAGAGCATGAAGATGAGGATGAGGAAGAGCATGAAGATGAGGATGAGGAAGAGCATGAAGATGAGGATGAGGAAGAGCATGAAGATGAGGATGAGGAAGAGCATGAAGATGAGGATGAGGAAGAGCATGAAGATGAGGATGAGGAAGAGCATGAAGATGAGGATGAGGAAGAGCATGAAGATGAGGATGAGGAAGAGCATGAAGATGAGGATGAGGAAGAGCATGAAGATGAGGATGAGGAAGAGCATGAAGATGAGGATGAGGAAGAGCATGAAGATGAGGATGAGGAAGAGCATGAAGATGAGGATGAGGATGCGGATGAGGATGGGGACGAAGATAAGATGAGGATGAAGAGGAGGTGGAGGAGGACGAAGAGGATGAGGATAGAATGAGGATGAGTATGAGGATGAGCATGAGGATGAGGATAGGATGAGGATAAGATGGGGATGAGGAGGAGGATAGGAGGAGGATGAGGATGAGGAGGAGGAGGAGGAGGATGGGGATGAGGATAGGAGGAGAAAGAGGATATGATGAGGAGTTGGAGGAGGAGGATGAGGAGGAGGATAGGATGAGGATGAGGATAGGATGAGGA
>NW_017715448.1:0-427 GCF_001865875.1 Lupinus angustifolius
GGAGGAGGAGGAGGAGGAGGAGGAGGAGTATAGGATAAGGATAAGGATGAGGAGGAGGATAGGATGAGGATGACGATAGGAAGAGGAATTGGAGGAGGAGGGTAGGATGAGGAATTCGAGGAGGAGGATGAGGAGGAGGATAGGATGAGGATGAGGTATTGGAGGAGGAGGATGAGGATGATGATGAGGATTAGTTGGAGGATAGGATGAGGAGGAGGATAGGATGAGGATGAGGATAGGATGAGGAGTAGGAGGAGGAGGAGGAAGAGGATGAGGATAGGATGAGGATGAGGAATAGATGAGGATGAGGAGGAGGATAGGATGAGGATGAGGATAGGATGAGGAGTAGGAGGAGGAGGAGGAAGAGGATGAGGATAGGATGAGGATGAGGAATAGATGAGGATGAGGAGGAGGATAGGATGAGGAT
>NW_017715449.1:0-412 GCF_001865875.1 Lupinus angustifolius
GAGGAGGAGGAGGAGGAGGAGGATGAGGATGAGGATGTGGATGAGGATAGGATGAGGATGACGATGAGGACATGGATAGCATGAAGATGAGGACGAGGGTAGGACAAGGAAGAGGATGAGGATGAGGATAGAATGAGGAGGAGGAGGAGGAGGAGGATGAGGATAGGATGAGGATGAGGATAGGATGAGGATGAGGATGAGGATGAGGATGATGGTGAGGATGAGGATAAAATGATGAAGAGGATGACGATAGGATGAGGACATGGATAGGATTAGGATGAGGATGAGGAGGAGGAGAAGGATATGGAGAGGAGGAGGAAGAAGATAGGATGAGGATGAGGAGGAGGATAGGATGAGGATGAGGTTGAGGAAGAGGATGAGAATTAGGAGGAGGATAGGATGAGGATGAGGA
>NW_017715450.1:0-542 GCF_001865875.1 Lupinus angustifolius
TGAGGATGAGGATGAGGAGGAGGATGAGGATAGGATGAGGATGAGGAAGAGGAAGAGGATTAGGAGGAGGATAGGATGAGGATGAGCAGAGGATGAGGGTGAGGACGAAGAGGAGGATGAGGATAGGATGAGGAGGATGAGGATGAGGATGAGGAGGAGGGTGAGGAGGAGGAGGAGGAGGAGGATAGGATGAGGATGAAGATAGGATGAGGATCAGGATGAGGATATGATGATGATGAAGACGAGGCTAGGATGACGAAGAGGATGAGGATAGGATGAGGGTGAGGATGAGGACGAGGATAGAATGAGGGGACATGGATAGGATGAGGATGAGGAAGAGGATGAGGAAGAGGAAGAGGATGCGGATGAGGATGAGGATGAGGTTAACACGAGGATAGGATGAGGATGAGGATAGAACTAGGATGAGAAGGAGGATAGGACTAGGATGAGAAGGAGGATAGGATGAGGATGAGGAGGAGGATGAGGATGAGGATGAGGATGAGGATGAGGAAGAGCATGAGGATGAGGAGGAGGATAGGATG
>NW_017715451.1:0-769 GCF_001865875.1 Lupinus angustifolius
GAGGAGGATGAGGAGTAGGATGAGGATGAGGATGATGAAGAGCATGAGTATGAGGATGAGGACGAGGATAGGATGAGGATGAGAATAAGAATAAGATGAGGATGAGGACATGGATTGGATGACGACGATGATAGGATAAGGAAGAGGATGAATATAGGATGAGGATGAGAATAAGAATAAGATGAGGATGAGGATGAGGACGAAGATAGGATGAGGTAGAGGATGAGGATGAGGACGAAGATAGGATGAGGTAGAGGATGAGGATGAGGACGAAGATAGGATGAGGTAGAGGATGAGGATGAGGACGAAGATAGGATGAGGTAGAGGATGAGGATGAGGACGAAGATAGGATGAGGTAGAGGATGAGGATGAGGATGAAGAGGAGGGTAGGATGTTTATGAGGATGAGGATGAGGATAGGATGTGGATGGGGATGAGAATGAGGAAGAGGATAGGATGAGGATGAGGATATGATGAGGATGAGGACGAAGATAGGATGAGGAAGAGGATGAGGAGGAAGAGGAGGGTAGCAGGATAAGATGAGGATAGGATGAGGACATGGAAAGGATGAGGATGAGGATAGGATGAGGAGGAGGAGGACGACGACGAGGATGGGGGTAGGATGAGGATGAGGATGAGGTTGAGGATGATGATAGGATTAGGATGAGGATGAGGAGGAGGACAGGATGAGGAGGAGGTGGAGGATGAGGATAGGGTGAGGATGACGATGAGGATAGCATGAGGAAGAGGATATGATGAGGATGAGGAAT
>NW_017715452.1:0-697 GCF_001865875.1 Lupinus angustifolius
GGATGAGGATGAGGATAGGATTAGGATGAGGATGAGGATGAGTATGAGGATGATGAAGAGGATAGGATAAGGATGGGGATGAGGACGAAGATAGGATGCGGAAGAGGATGAGGATGAAGAGGAGGGTAGGATGAGGATGGGGATGAGTATGAGGATGAGGATGAGGATGAGGATCGGATGAGGACGAGCATAGGATGAGCATGAGGATGAGGATGAGTAGGAGGATAGGATGAGGATGAGGATAAATATGAGGAGGAGGAGGAAGATGGGATGAGGATGAGGATAGGATGACGATGAGGAAGAGGATAGAATGACGATGAGGAAGAGGATAGGATGAGGATGAGAACAAAGATAGCATGAGGAAGAGGATGAGGATGAAGAGGAGGGTAGGATGAGGAAGAGGATGAGGATGACCAAGAGGATAGGATGAGGATGGGGATGAGGATAGGACGATGATAGCAATAGGATGAGGAGGAGGATAGCAATAGGATGAGGAGGAGGACATGGATTGGATGAGGACGATGATAGGATAAGGAACAGGATGAATATATAGGATGAGGAGGAAGACGATGAATATAGGATGAGGACGATGATAGGATATGACGATGAGGATGAGGAGGAAGACGAGGATGAGGATAGGATGAGGGTGAGGACGAAGATGAGGATGAGGGTGAGGGTGAGGACGAAGATGAGGATG
>NW_017715453.1:0-590 GCF_001865875.1 Lupinus angustifolius
GAGGAGGATGAGGATGATGAGGAGGAGGAGGAGGAGGAGGAGGAGGATAGGATGAAGATAAGGATGAGGATAGGATGTGGATAAGAAGGAGGATAGGATGAGGGTGAGCACAAACATGGGATGAGGAAGAGGACGAAGATGGGACGAGGATGAGGAGGAGGATAGGATGAGGATAGCATGAGGACGAAGATGAGGAAGAGGATGAGGATGAGGGTAGGATGAGGATGAGGACGAAGATAGGATGAGGATGAGGAAGAGGATGAGTATGAGGATAGGATGTGGAGGAAGAGGAGGAGCAGGAGGAGGATGAGAATAGGATTAGGAGGAGGAGGAGGATAGGATGAGGGTGAGGATGGGGATGAGGATAGGATGAGGACGAGGTTGAGGATGAGGATGAGGATAGCATGAGAATGAGGATGAGGATGAGGATAAGGATGAGGATTTGGATTAGGATAGGATGACGATGGGGATGAAGATGGGGATGGGGATGAGGATGAGGATGAGGATGAGGATGAGGATGAGGACGAATATAGGATGAGGAAGAGGATGAGGATGAAGAGGAGGGTAGGATGAGGATGGGGATGAGGATG
>NW_017715454.1:0-1225 GCF_001865875.1 Lupinus angustifolius
ATGAGGAAGAGGATGAGGATGAGGGTAGGATGAGGATGAGGACGAAGATAGGATGAGGATGAGGAAGAGGATGAGTATAAGGATAGGATGTGGAGGAAGAGGAGGAGCAGGAGGAGGATGAGAATAGGACGAGGAGGAGGAGGAGGATAGGATGAGGGTGAGGATGGGGATGAGCATAGGATTAGGACGAGGATGAGGATGAGGATGAGGATAGCATGAGAATGAGGATGAGGATGAGGATAAGGATGAGGATTAGGATAGGATGACGATGGGGATGAGGATGGGGATGGGGATGAGGATGGGGATGGGGATGAGGATGAGGATAGGATGAGGATGAGGACGAATATAGGATGAGGAAGAGGATGAGGTTGAAGAGGAGGGTAGGATGAGGATGGGGATGGGGATGAGGATGAGGATGAGGATGAGGATGAGGGTAGGATGAGGACGAAGACGAGGATAGGATGAGGTTGAGGACGAGAATAGGATCAGGATGAGGATAGGATGAGAAGGAGGAGGAGGATGAGGAGGATGAGGAGGAGGAGGAGGATACAATGAGGATGAGGGTAGAATGAGGGTGAGGACGAAGATGGGATGAGGAAGAGGACGAGGACGAAGATGGGATGAGGATAGGACAAGGATGAGGAGGAGGATAGGATGAGGATAAGGATGAGTATGATGTTAGGATGAGGAAGAGGAAGAGGAAGAGGATGTGGATGACGATAGGATGAGGATGATGATGAGGATGAGGATGAGGATAGGATGAGGACGAGGATAGGATGAAGAATTGGAGCAGGAGGATAGGATGAGGACGAGGATATGATGAGGATGAGGATGAGGAAGCGCAGGAGGCCGAGGAGGATGAGGATAGGATGAGGATTAGGATGAGGATAAGGTCGAGCAGGACGAGGAGGATGAGGATAGGATGTGGACGAGGATAGGATGAGGAATTGAGGAGGAGGATGAGGATGAGGATGACGATATGATGAGGTTGTGGAGGAGGATAGGATGAAGATGAGGATGAGGATGAGGATAGGATGAGGACGATGATAGGATGAGGAGGATAGGATGAGGATGAGGAGGAGGATGAGGATAGGATAAGGATGAGGATGAGGATGAGGATGAAGATAGGATGAGGTCGTGGAGGAGCATAGGATGAGGATGAGGATGAGGATAGGATGAGGACGAGGATAGGATGAGGACGAGGATAGGATGAGGAATTGGAGGA
>NW_017715455.1:0-212 GCF_001865875.1 Lupinus angustifolius
CATAGGATGAGGATGAGGATAGGATGAGGAATTGGAGGAGGAGGATGAGGAAGAGGATAGGATGAGGATGTGGAAGAGGATAGGATGAGGATGAGGAGGAGGAGGAGGAGGATGAGGATAGGATGATGATGAGGATGAAGAAGAGGATAGGATGAGGACAAGGATAGGATGCGGAATTGGAAGAGGAGGATGAGGATCCGGAGGAGGATAGG
>NW_017715457.1:0-242 GCF_001865875.1 Lupinus angustifolius
GATGAGGAAGAGGATATGATGAGGACGAGAATCATGATGAGGACGAGGATGAGGATGGGATGAGGAATAGAATAGGATGAGGATGAGGATGAGGATAGGATGAGGGCGAGGATGACGATAGGAGGAGGATGAGGATGAGGAGTAGGATAGGATTAGGATTAGGATGAGGACGGGATGAGTATAGGATGAGGATGAAGGATGAGGATGAGGATAGGATGAGGACGATAATGAGGATGAGGATG
>NW_017715458.1:0-811 GCF_001865875.1 Lupinus angustifolius
TGAGGATGAGGATGAGGATGAGGGCGAGGATGAGGATAGGAGGAGGATGAGGATGAGGAGTAGGATAGGATGAGGATCAAGATGAGGACATGATGAGTATAGGATGAGGATGAGGATGAGGATGAGGAGGAGAATGAGGATAAGGATGAGGATAGCATGAGGATAGGATGAGAACGAGAATGAGAATGAGAATGAGGCTAGGATGAGGAGGAGGATGAGTATGAGGAAGAGGATAAGGATAGGATGAGGAAGAGAATGAGGTTGAGGATGAGGATAGGATGAGGAAGAGGAAGAGGATGGGGACGAGGATAGCATGAGGACAAGAATGAGGACGTGGATGAGGATAGGATGAGGATGAGAATATGATGAGGATGAGAAGATGATGAGGATGAGGCTGAGGATGAGGATGAGGATGAGGATAAGGATAGGATGAGGATGAGGATATTGATGACAACCTCAAGGGGCTGCCTTAGAATTATAGGATCGTTTAGCTTGAAATTAGGCTTTGTGATTGTGTGAATTCTGTTTTGTCAAATTAGGGCAATTTTAGGGTTGCTTTGGCCTCGGTTTGGGGTTGTATAAGTAGGCTAGGGTTTGTGTATGGTTTGAGGTTTTATGGCCTCGGTTTGGTTTGGTAATTTTAGGGTTGTAGGGGTTTGAGTTAAGGGTTTTTGGCTTGTATTGTAGATGTTGATTTGTGGCTGTTTAGGGTAATGTGACATGTATGGTTTCGGATCAATGGGAGATGAGGTGATTTAGGGATGGTTGGGTTCGGTTGGGGGTTAGATGCTAGGGTTGTCTTTTGATTTGG
>NW_017715459.1:0-456 GCF_001865875.1 Lupinus angustifolius
CGAGGATGAGGATGAGGAAGAGGATGAGGATAGGATGAGGACGAGAATGAGCATGAGGATAGGATAAGGATGAGGATAGGATGAGGACGAGTATGAGGATAGGATAGGGACGAGAATGAGGATGAGGATAGGTTGAGGATAGGATGAGGAGTAGAATGAGGACGAGGAAGAGGATGAGGATGAGGATGAGGATAGGATGAGGAAAAGGATGAGAATAGGATGGGGATGAGGGTAAGGATAGGATGAGGAGGAGGATGAGGACGGGGAAGAGGATGAGGTTGAGGACGAGGTTAGGATGAGGACAAGAATGGGGATGAGGATAGGATGAGGATGAGGAAGAGTGTGGGGATGAGGATAGGATGAGGATGAGAATGAGGATGAGGATAGGATGAGAAGGAGGATTAGGATGAGGATGAGGAAAAGGAAGAGGAAGAGGATGAGGATGAGGATGAGGTT
>NW_017715460.1:0-818 GCF_001865875.1 Lupinus angustifolius
GGATAGGATGAGGACGAGGATAGGATAGGATGAGGATAATAATAGTATGAGGATGAGGAAGTGGATTAGGATGAGGATGAGGAAGGAGGATTGGATGAGGATTAGGATGAGGATGAGGATAAAATGAGGACGAGAAGGAGGATTGGATGAGGACGAGATTGAGAATGAGGATAGGCTGAGGATGAGGACGAGAATGAGGATGAGGATAGGTTGAGGATAGGATGAGGAGTAGAATGAGGATGAGGATAGGCTGAGGACGAGCATGAGGATACGATGTGGATTAGGACGAAGATGAGGATAGGATGAGGACGATAATGAGGATGGGGATAGGATGAAGATAGGATGAGGATTAGAACGAGGATGAGGAAGAGGATGAGGATGAGGATAGGATGAGGACGAGCATGAGGATGAGGAGTAGAATGAGGATGAGGAAGAGGATGAGGATGAGGATAGGATGAGGACGAGCATGAGGATGAGGAGTAGAATGAGGATGAGGAAGAGGATGAGGATGAGGATAGGATGAGGACGAGCATGAGGATGAGGAGTAGAATGAGGATGAGGAAGAGGATGAGGATGAGGATAGGATGAGGACGAGCATGAGGATGAGGAGTAGAATGAGGATGAGGAAGAGGATGAGGATGAGGATAGGATGAGGACGAGCATGAGGATGAGGAGTAGAATGAGGATGAGGAAGAGGATGAGGATGAGGATAGGATGAGGACGAGCATGAGGTTGAGGATAGGATAAGCGATGAGGATAGGATGAGGATGAGGAAGAGGGTGAGGATAAGGATGTGGATTAGGACGAGGATGAGGATA
>NW_017715461.1:0-470 GCF_001865875.1 Lupinus angustifolius
AGGATGTGGAAGAGGATGAGGATGAGGATGAGGATGAGGTTGAGGAGGAGGATGAGGATGAGGATGAGGATAGGATGAGGAAAAGAATGAGAATGAGGATAGGATGAGGACGAGAATGAGGATGAGGATGAGGATAGGATAGGATGAGGATGAGGATGAGGATAGGATGAGGATGAGGATGAGGACAGGATGAGGACGAGGATGAGGTCGAGGATGAGGATTGGATTAGAATGAGAATGAGGATATGGAGGAGGATAGGAGGAGGACGAGAATGAGAATGAGGATAGGATGAGGATGAGGACGAGGATAGGATGAGAATGAGGTTGAGGAGGAGGATGAGGACGAGAATGAGAATGTGGATCGGATGAGGATGAGGAGGAGGACAGGCTGAGGATGAGGATGAGGAGGAGGATGAGGATAAGGATGAGGACGAGAATGAGAATGAGGATAGGATGAGGATGAGGAAGAGG
>NW_017715462.1:0-312 GCF_001865875.1 Lupinus angustifolius
AGGATGAGGATGAGGATAGGATGAGGATGAGGATAGGATGAGGATAAGGACGAGGATAGGATGAGGATGAGGATAGGATGAGGAATTGGAGGAGAAGGATGAGGATAGGATGAGGATGAGGATGAGTAGGAGGATAGGATCAGGATGAGGATAGGATGAGGATGAGGATAGGATGAGGATGAGGATTGGTATAGGATTAGGATGGGGATGAGGACGGGGATGAGGATAAGATGAGGATGAGGATATGATGAGGATGAGGATAAGGAGGAGGATAGGATGAGGACAAGAATGAGAATGAGGATAGGATGAGGA
>NW_017715463.1:0-617 GCF_001865875.1 Lupinus angustifolius
AGGATGAGGATGGGGATGAGGATGAGGAAGAGGATAGGATGAGGATGAGGACGAAGATAGGATGAGGATGAAGAGGAGGGTAGGATGAGTATGAGGATGAGGATGAGGATAGGATGAGGATGGGGATGAGGATGAGGAAGAGGATAGGATGAGGACGAAGATAGGATGAGGAAGTGGGGAGGAAGAGGAGGGTAAGATGAGGATGAGGATAGGATGAGGACGTGGATAGGAGGAGGAGGAGGAGGAAGATGAGGACAGGATGAGGATGAGGATGAGGTTGAGGATTAGGATAGGATGAGGTTGAGGATTAGGATAGGATGAGGATGAGGATGAGGTTGAGGAAGAGGATAGTATGAGGATGAGTAGGCGGATAGGATGAGGATGAGGAGGAGGATATGATGAGGAGGAGGAGGAGGAGGATGAGGATAGGATGAGGATAGGATGAGGAAGAGGATGAGGATGAGGATATGATGAGGATGAGGATAGGATGAGGATGAGGAGGATTATAGGATGAGGATGAGGATTAGGATGAGGATGAGGAGTAGGATGAGGATAGGATGAGGATGAGGATGAGGATGAGGATGAGGATGAGGATGAGGATGAGGATGAGGATGAGG
>NW_017715464.1:0-742 GCF_001865875.1 Lupinus angustifolius
ACGAAGATGGGATGAGGATGAGGATAGGATAAGGATGAGGATGACGATGAGTAGGAGGATAGGATGGGGTTGAAGATTAGGATAGGATGAGGATGGGGATGAGATGGGGATGAGGATGAGGATAGGATGAGGATGAGGATGAGGATGCGGATGGGGATTAGGATATGATGAGGATGGGGATGAAGATGAGGATGGGATGAGGATAAGATGAGGATGAGGATGAGGATGAAGAGGAGGGTTGGATGACGATGGGGATGAGGATGAGGACGAGCAGAGGATGAGGACGAGGATAGGATGAGGATGAGGATAGGATGAGGAATGGAGGAGGAGGATAGAATGAGGATGAGGATGAAGAGGAGGGTAGGATGAGGACGGTGATGAGAATTAGGATGTGGATAGAATGACGATGGGGATGAGGATTAGGATGTGGATAGGATGAGGACGACGATGAGGATAGGATGAGGACGAGTATAGGATGAGGATGAGGATAGGATGAGGACAAGGATAGGATGAGGATGAGGATAGGATGAGGATTAGGATAGGATGAGGAGGAGGACGAGGAGGATGAGGATAGGATGAGGATGAGGTCGAGGAGGAGGTGGAGGATGAGGAGGAGGATAGGATGAGGACGAGAATAGGATCCTCATCCTATCCTCATCCTCCTCCTCCTCCTCATCCTCATCCTATCCTCCTCGTCATCCTCCTCGTCATCCTATCCTCATCCTCATCTTATCTTCATCCT
>NW_017715465.1:0-289 GCF_001865875.1 Lupinus angustifolius
GAGGATGAGGATAAGGATGAGGATAGGTTGAGGATAGGATGAGGACGATGATGAGGATGGGGATGAGGATGAGGAAGAGGATAGGATGAGGATGAGGATGGGGATGAGGATTAGGATATGATGAGGATGAGGAAGAGGATGAAGAGGAGGGAGGGATGAGGATGGGGATGAGGATGAGGATGAGGATGAGGATAGGATGAGGACGCGGAAAGGATGAGGAGGAGGACGAGGAGAATGAGGATGAGGATGAGTAAAGGATGAGGTTGTGGAGGAGGATAGGATGAGGATG
>NW_017715466.1:0-458 GCF_001865875.1 Lupinus angustifolius
GCATATGATGAGGATGAGGAAGAGGATTAGGATGACGAGGAGGGTAGGATGAGGATGGGGATGAGGATGAGGATGAGGTTTGGAGAGGACGAGGATAGGATGAGGATGTGGATAGGATGAGGAATTTGGGGAGGAAGATGAGGATAGGATGAGGAATTGGGGGAGGTGGATGAGGATAGGATGAGGATGACGATGAGGAGGAGGATAGGATGAGGATGAGGATAGGATGAGGACGAGGATAGGAGGAGGATAGGATGAGGAATTGGAGGAGGATGAGGATAAGGATGAGGAGGTGGATATGAGAAGGGTGAGGACGAAGATGGGAGGAGAAAGAGGATGAGGACGAAGATGGCATGAGGATGAGGATAGGATGAGGATGAGGATGAGGATGAGAATGAGGAGGAGGATTGGATGAGGATGAGGATGAGGATTAGGATAGGATGAGGATGGGGATGAGG
>NW_017715467.1:0-39308 GCF_001865875.1 Lupinus angustifolius
GAACTCATTTGGGGTTTCTTCGGTCTGGACCATGGATGTTCCATTCGGGTGTATGTATGGGCATACACATTAGGTTGTGGGAACAAAGCCATGGTCATAAGGACTTCCGCATTCACTCTATGGATTTCGGATGGAGAAGGAATTTCTCCAACACTGTTAAATGTGTTATATTTAACTGTTAAATGTGTTACATTTAACATGGCTGGTTGAAACAAGTGAATATATGAATGTATGACCTTTAACGGTGTTTGCTTCAGTGAACATTGTGAAATATATCTTATTGAAGCAATCGCTGTTAAATGTGTGATAAACAAAAGCGCTCACTTCACTAAACGTTGTTAAATCTTTGACCCATACATTCAATCACGCTCATTGAAATAAGTGTTGTTGAATATACATTCACATATCATATTTAACAACGCTTACTTCACTAATGTTGTTATTCTCTTCCGCCATTGTTGAATGAACGTGGTTAAATATCATAATGCTAGGAGAGGTAGTCTCTCATTCAAAGTATAAGATTCCTTATGGAATGAAAAATATAACATTAAGAAATATTAAACTTAATTTAATGTAGCAATCATTTTCTTATAACTTACATGAATCTACTCCTACATACTATGATGGCCACATCTAGTAGTGTTGGTTCACTTGTACAATAAAAATATAAATCATGTTGGCAGTCAATTAGGCTGAATTATTAAGATTCTACCTAAGAAAAAATAAGATTCAATCTTCCCAAGTATTACATATACATTAATTGAGATTGTTCTAATATTAAGATTCAACCCTCCAAATAGACATTGTTGCAAGGAATCAAACTCTTAATCTTATAGTCTTTTTAGAGATTTAGCAAAGACTTACATTACTTAATCAATGTCTTGTTTGTTGGGATTATTTGAATATATACATACATGAAATACCTATTATATCTATTTTTTATAAATAAATAAAAAGAGGTTACTCCAGAAAAATAATCTAGAGAAAAGGAGTGCACTTTAAAACCTGTTTGGTACATGTTACTGCTCCTTCAAGACCTTAACAAAGGCACCCATACCTTTTGCCCCAAAGGGACCACTGTAGGAGGATGATTGTAAATTTTGTCACATGTGTACCAGAGATTTTCTCTTAGCTAAAACATTAATGTTTAGATTTTTTTGGTGCAATGTTTAGATTGAGGTTGATATCTTCTGTTCCAAAAGAATATATTACTTTATTTGTTACTGTTTGTAATTAGTTATAAAAATACTTAAAATTTTAATTTAAATATATATTTTTAATTAATGACAAACAGTAGTACATAAAGTTACACACTTTATAAGAAAATGGATGTGTTCCCTCTAAATTGAAGTTTAGTTTTGTCAAGGAGTTCTATGCCTAATTAAGTTTGGAACAGGTTGGCAAGTGAATTTTTGTAGGACAATTTAGTTCCGAAAAGGATTAATTGATTTAGACGAACCGAAGATTTTTAAAGATTAATTTAGAATTTTTAATTTCTCAAGTATGCATCTAAGTATCTCAAGACTAAAATGATATTCACTATTATGATAATGAAAATTCTCCAATTCACTGTGAACTTTCTGGGTTGTTAATCGTGTTTTATCCATGCAACCATAATTATAGCCAAGATATTGTGCTACAACTCCTGGAGGCTGATCTCATATAAAAAATATCACAGTGCTAAATATCAATGTTAATCCCATATTCTTCACACATTTTGGGGCAACATTAGATGATGTAGTTTTAAGTTAAAGTAAATATTTATTTCAATTTCTCATGTTTTTTGGTCCTTCAAAAATTAAAAAAATTAAAATGGTCTCCAAAATTTTTAATACTGATCAAATTTGTTATTTTTAGTATGTTTTACAACACCTAATAGATAATTTGAATAAAAATAATTAATTTGATCACATTTGGATTTTTTTTGGAGAATCCCTCATTTGAATTCAATATCATGATCACACTTGAACAATCATCATCTCAATTTGAATTCAATATTATGATCACAATCAGTTGTCTTGGGTGGGAACAGACCAGATGAAGTCGTGCCGAAATATGAGCAGGTTTGGCTTGGACTATTTCAATGTCTCATCTAAGCTACAAGCTTACTTAAAAGTTCTTATCAATAAAGTCTTCAAATAAACTCTATATCTAAATAGAATAATAATAAACTTAGATCAATGAATAGCTCTATAGGACTATATTAATAAATAGGTTAACAGACATTTAATATTAAATAAATTACTAGGCTTTCACATTCAAATACTAACAAATAAATGGCATCATGCCTTCAAATTATCTCCTAACAAGTTTGAACCAAATAGAAATGTGAATGGCCTCAAGCCTCAAATTAATTAGCATAAAAATATCATATGCAAATGTATTAAAGATTTAATAGGTATATATTGACAATATAAGTGTTTTTTACACAATCGGCAAATTTTCACAATTGATATGTTAATTACTATTGACTTTCAAATAAAAGTATTACAAATCAACGGTGGATAATGTGTTGATAGCGTAAAAAACTTTACACTGTCAATACATATTTTAAACTCATGTATTAAAGCCTTAGATTAATTGATATATATATATATATATATATATATATATATATTACAATTATATGATTAAATATAACATTAAATCTAAAAATATTAAATTGGTCAGCCTTATAGCCCAACTCACTTGACCTTTCATTTTTAAATATATAGAATTTATATAACTTGAATATCTTACTATTTTACCCCACCCACAGGAAAAAGAAAACAGGGACACTTTGCTGTCCCATATTCTGGCTCATATAGTGTGTCAAAATAATAAAAACATGTTATATTGATTAAAAAATTTAAACACTTGTTATAATTATTTATTATTTATACTTTATAATTATCTTTTCGAAACAATATATGATGTAAGACGAGATATGAAATAACAAATATATGTAATTCTCCTATGGCACTAATTTCTTCCCATCACATGGGATTGTTGGTGGGCACAAGATCTGTCAATAAGGTCACTGTGGAGTTTTCATACGGCCACTGTTCATTATAGGATAGTACTCCTTATATAACGGTACATCATTTAACATCATTTGTACTATGCAGAGAACAATTAGCAGCATTGGTCGTACGTTACATGGGAAACTGACATGCCACATAAGCTCATCTAACAATTCATGCAGCATAATTGTACATATAAAGTCTTTCAACCATATGTTTTAAATGACTTGTTGCTTACTATGTCACACTATCAAGGTATGTGCATGAAGATGCATATCTGTCGGATCTAGACCACAATTTTAAAAAGTGTAAGGTATAATCTAAACAAAAACAAGACTTTATCCCATTAAAACATAACATTAATTTAAAGGAGAAAAGGAATATTCATGTTTTTATATGGGTTAGTTACTAATTTGAAATAATCTCAGATTCACCTACATGCCCCTAAGAAGTTCACAGACTCAAACAAGGTACATCCATGCACCTTAAATCAATGACATATGTAACATGGTAAACATGCCACAATGTTAAAGTAAATATTTGAAAGTATTATTTTCCAATGTGCCCCCTTCATATAAGCATGTCGGATAAGGTAAAAAGTTACCTTTAATTCGTGATTAAAGGGTATGTTTTAATCCATGATAATTAGAGAGAAGTTAGACAATGATGTTGATATCATAGAGTTTCATCTTAAAATCAATTCACAATGATAGTAATAGTTCAACGAATGTTTAAATCATACATACGAGAACGAGGTAGGTGATGTAGAAATTATTTCCAATGGTAAGAAAGACCCTTGAACAAATACCTAGCCCTAAACCCCAAAATCAATGCTCCAATCTGACGAAGCAAATGATTAGATTGTGTGATCGCTGCAGAGGTGATGATTGAGGTTCAAGGACTTCAAAGTGATTATGAGTCAAGGGTGTACTGTGTTACCAGGTGTGGTGCACGTTGGCTGCATGAATGCAGCCTGTGGACATGACAACAAGAGGAACCAATAGCCAATGCATTCCGAGGCTCAACATCTTCTGTCTCAAAAAATATTACTCTATATGTTATCACTTGTAACTGGTCAGAAAAATATTTGATTTATTAAACTTTAACTTAAATATATTTTTTCAACCAATCATAAATGGATGATAAATAAAATAATCCACTTTTTAGGACAAAAAATGTACTCCCACATGCTCCATGGGGGTGGTTTTGTTACAAATCCCATCTTTTTGGTTTTGGCACCCAATAAGATGGAGGCCAAACATTGATGAAAATGAAACATAATAAATAGGGAGTTAAAACATAATAGATATGAGGAAAAAATATATGAACTTGCCATGAAAAAGTTTTTTGCATGACTTTTAAATATAGGTATTACAAATGAATAGTAGATAATATACTAATTACGTATAAATATTTACAATGATAGTACATAAAAATTACACCAAGTAAATAGAGTTAAACCATAATAACTAATACACTGGTTGTGACATGAGATCATGGGTCATTTTCAAGGTGCACCATGCTCAATAACTTAGGTTGGTGTGCATTGGAATCTGACATGTTTAACTTGATAATAATGGCTTTCAACAATACTAGACGTGTGCTCATAAGTTGTAACAGATAGGGTGCAATAAGATATGCAAAAGCAATAATATTATGATTACTGCACCAACTAATAACTGGTTAAGTGTTAACACTTTTTAATGCATTTGCTTCAATGTGGAAGATACAGATGCAGTAACTAATCATAAATGCTATAACTAAAAAATCCAGAAGAAAATAAGACAACTTTGAAGAGAAAAAAATGGCTATGTGAAAGAAATCATATTCAACTATAGAAGATACAAATAAACAGTTGAACATCAGTTACTGGACTACAGAAGAAGCAAATGATCCAACAAAACAGGTAAATTTCCAAGAGATCCACATGCTACAACAGAGTGACCAAGTCACCATCTGCCGCCATTTCGAGAAGTTTCTACTTCCTCAGGTTATCAATTTGTGTTGCTATCAATGATCAGAGGACTTGTTCAGTCAGTCTTCATGGCAGGAACAACTTCCCGGTGCCAACAGAAGAAAGGATGAGCTAATTTCATCACCCCAGAATTTTAGTCATCATCCAATGCAGACTGCCAAAACATATACATTTGCAGAAATACAAGACAGTCATCTTGTGCTTCCAATATAGTCGCAAAAAAAGATCGAATAAACTTTTGTTTCAACAAGTGACTTGAGATATACTATCACGAACGAGAAAAGAACAAATAACATAAATTGTATAAAATCAAATTTAGATGAACAAAATGTTTCCATATGCTGATCTTGATAGCAATTTTTATGACTAAACAAACAAATACTGTCCTCGAATGGGAAGCTTGTACTTTAAAGTTTATGTGCATGAATCCAAATAAAATTTTGATGTTGATTCATTGATTGGGTATAATTATCTCAACCATTCATCATGTTCAACGGTCTAGATTATTGCACATTAAGCAAAATATACATAAGAGGAACGCCGTTTTAGTCATATTTAAACGACAGCACATACACTTGTGATGAAACCCATGCCCGATGCCTCCAAGTGAACAACCGGATGGGTTTCTAGTGCAAGATAACACATAGAAGAATCCTAAGCAAGACGATAATATTTCTACTATGAATGTGTAACTCTTCTTTTTCAGCTGCTAATCAATTTGCAATTGACAGTTGTTCAGCATCTCATCCACAAATAAGAACCATAATGTTTGCTCCTACCTCTGGAGAATGGAATCAAGTACTTGTTTGTTGGAAGATGCATATCCATCTATAGCGTTTCATATTGGTTTTGATGTATTGCATAATCAAGAATTACATCCTAGAAGTTAGAACTAGTTTTGCATCCAAACTTAACAATATGCCAAACTACATAAACAAATAGTTAATTGTAGTATTCACAAGAATTGTCATGAGAATAATTAAAGATATGCAAGGAATGTAGTGCTAGTATTATATAAAGGAAATTTAGCAAACTAGAAGATTGAGTCAAGAGTAAAAAAAAAGCTGGAAATGAAAAACATTAGGTAAGCAATAATTTTAACTTTTTGGTCAAATATAGGAGGAAATAGACTGAGACTCACAATTACTTCATCTTTTCAATTTCTTCCGCTTGACAGTGTGTTCAGTCTCCCCTTTATTCATAGGCTTATGCTCCGTTATAGGATGATAGGTCATAGATAGTAACTCTTCCTTTGCAGTATCAAGCCTGCGCTTTTCATCTTTCTGGTACAATTTTCTGTAAGTAACAACAACTTGTCGAACTTTTATGTATGATATTACATACGGAAATATCAATACTTACATAGGACTTCTCTAATCCCATAAGCTGTTGTTTACAAAGTCTTAATTCCATCTCAAGTGCACGTATCCGAGATTCGGCAGGCACAACACATTGCTCCACCATCTGTTTTTGCCTACCCCGGACAACCTCCGGTTGCCACACATTCAAAGCTACAGAGGCTTGTCTACAAAAACCAAAAACAATATCACATCAATAAAACACCATAAAGTTAAGGATACTAATGTTATGGTAAACAAAAGAAAGAGTAGATATTACAAATTTTAAAACAAAAAATGCTGCTAGAATACTTCAGCCAGAACATTTTACAGAGTGAGATGGTGTGCTTTTTAATGCCTTTGGACTCTTGGATGGATAAGTGATTAAGTAGTCTCTAACACCTCATTCCATCTAACAATCACCCTTGATTCTAGCTGAGTTCGGCAAAATTCCAGCTAACTATTTTTCTAACTATGTGACATTGCTCTTTCAAATTAATAGAATACAGGCTTCAGGGTCTATAACCGTTATTTATGTCCTAACCAAAAAACTCAGTTACCAAATACAACATAAATCTTCAAGTTACCCTAGACTAAAAAAAGGAAAATTCAATCCACTTCATTTCCTTTCCATGATAAAAACGAAGGAAAATAATATAACTATCAAAAGTTTACCAACATGCATAGCACCAAAAGATATCAGAGCATTCAACTTGAACTTATTGTAGTCTCAGGGGAGTACAGAAAAGGGTTATTTTTGTCAATCAATGCAAGAGTCAATTAGTAGTAAATTAGCAACTTAATGCCGAGAATTATTTTCTCCTTGCAGTTTAATCTCTAAATTTTATTAGAGTGATGTTATATGAACAACTCATTCTATAACTTCTCGTAAAACAAATCAAATTAATCTATTTCTCTCACTTAGTTTTCATCTTTTATCTCTACACTCACTCAGCTCAAAAAACACATCAAAATATCAAAAGTCTTAACACACCTAGGTTGTCAAAATAACATTATTGTATGGGTATGAATTAGTCCCTAAAATATGTTTCTAGCTTACAAAACTTATACCAACTTATTCATGCTTATTTCTTAGGACTAATACAATTTCTATAAATTCAAGTAATAACCATAACACAAAATCAAGACAAAACCACAAATTCAATCAATGAATTTCTGAGAACTGGTCATAGAAATCCCTTATTCCACAAAATCATAACTCGAGTCCC
Organism: Lupinus angustifolius; assembly: GCF_001865875.1. Lineage (NCBI taxonomy): Eukaryota > Viridiplantae > Streptophyta > Magnoliopsida > Fabales > Fabaceae > Lupinus > Lupinus angustifolius. The sequence goes on from NW_017715467.1 coordinate 7,544, forward strand.
ATTAATTGTAAGCACAAGCTGTATTAGCCCCTGAATTTGGGACTTATTTGACTGATGGATCATAATTTCAGAGACTAATATGACCAATGCCTACAGTTCCATGATATTAAAACAATAATTCCCTAACATCGAGAACTAATATAACCGAAACTTGCAAATTCAAGCAGTCAAATGGTAGTTTAGTCTAAAATTGAATTCGAGAACTAAACGGCTGTTATGAAACAATTACATGAACTAAATTGCTAATTTACTGGTAGAATCATCAATCATTATATGAGTAAAGTACCTGACCCGGCGCAAATTCGACAACTCTGCAGTACTTTCCTTCATTTTGGTGGCTTCTTGACCCATTTGGCTCTCTATGACAGTAAGCTTTCTAGAACGTTCCACAATCTCACTTTTCTTTCTCAATACAGCTCTTGTATGAGCTGCTATTCTTCTCTCCTTATCCCTCTCAAACCTAATCAATCAAAAAATACAAATAAACACATAAAAATGAACGTTATAAAAACCCTGGTGGACCCGACCACAACCGAAAAGTCTCCAACCACCAGACAGAGTTCCATTATCATAGAGACATGAAAAGAGTGGAGAACCACAAGTAAACCAAAACCTTAAGGCAATGATTTCACGAGTCTTTTATACTTTTAAACTTTTTTTCATCATATCTAATGTCAGACTTCACCTTAATAAAACCAACAACCATATAACAAAATTCAAACACAATATATTAGAACGGTTAGACCTAACTAAAAACTCGGCTCATAGGGTGAAAGTTGTCTAAACCTTTATAATCATTGGCTCGACCATATTACCATTTGACATAAACTTATCAAGAAAATAAAAACTTCTTGTACCTGAATTTGTAAATGGATTTGGCGGAAGAAGAAGTGAGAAAGGATTTTGAAGAAAGAGTGTTGGCGGAGGAGAAGTCGGAGGAGAGGAGGCGGTTCCAGAGAAGGTCTTCGCCGGAGAGACGATGAAGGCGGCGGCATGAGATGGAGGTGCAGCAAAGGTCCTTGTAGGTGAAACCGCGGCTTCCGATTCCGATTTCCAGAATTCGCCTCCATAGCTCGTCTGGGAGTGAGGACATTTTCGGGAATTGAATATGTTTGTCGGTCTATCAAAGCTTTGTGTTGGGTTCTAGCCTTCCACCTCGCCGTTAAGTTCCAAAGTATTATTATAAGACTTACAAAAGTAGCGTAAGAAAAGAGGGTAAAATGTGCGTAGTAACTGTAAAGATTTATATATACTTAGTGTATTATCTACCATTCATTTGTAATAATTTTATATATAATAATTTTGTTATTTAATTTTAGTGTCTATGTATTATTGTCTTATCTATCTAAGACAAAAGAAAGAGATGTAAAACATTTTCTAAGGATAAAGAGGTAAAATAATAACAAATGTTTTATAAAAATTATTCATACCTGCTTATTTGATTTAGCTTAATTATGACCAGGTTTCGTTGGGTCTAGAGTCGAGTTCAACCAGATAATATTAAGGATCGGGTAATGGACAAACATAACCCGACCCATCTCATGGTCAACCTTGGTCATTTATGTATGTGCATGTTCAATTGTGTATTCTTTGGTCCAAAATATTATTAATTATCTAATTTTTATCATATATACAAATATGTAAATGATCAACAAAGTATCTACATCATTTCATATGTCAAATTATATATTCATAATAATGAGTAATATTAAAAGACCTTATCTAAGAGGGATTTAATTGGGTCTATGATCGAGTTCGTGTTCAAAAGTTGGCTTAGTCTACATCTGGGATTGGATTAACCTTCATGTTTAAGGGTAAATTCGAGTTCAAAAAATAACCCAACAAACATTTAGGACCAAACTCGAGTTATAAAAAACTACCGACTAACATTTAGGACCGACTAAGGGACTAGTTTTACCTAAATAAACCGGACACATACTCACCCCTTACAACTACTAACAAAGCTTTTTTTGTTGATGTCCTATCATAAGCTCTAGATAAAATACTATCTTTATTTATTAAAAAAATATTAATTCAGTGGCTTAGACTAAAAAATTAAGCATTATTTATTGAAAATAATAATATATCAAATATAAAATATGTCTCATTTTATTTAATATGTCTCTTTTTCAAATAAAACTGTCTTTTATTAATTTCTTCATCTACAATTTAGACCTTTTTATAGTAAAATCAAGTATGTTCTTTAGTTAACAATTAGATATTCATCTTTTTCAGCTTGGATTTTTTTTTGGTACATAGAAAAGAAATAAAAACTAAAATATGGGGAAAATGTTTGTTTGAAGGATGCAGAGTGCTCCTGTAGGTGGCATATCCCAAGAAATTGAAGAGATATTCTTACTCAAACTAAATTTAGCCAAACAACCAACTAACATGTTTGCCTCTCTGAAGGTATACTGAACACACACTTCCCAATTCTTGCTAAGCAATTCTGAGATATTTTGAAGAACTTCTCCCATATGGTGTAGATAAGTTTGAATTTTCTCAGAAACCATTTGGACTGCCTCAAGGCAACGACTCTCTAGAATAATAGCACTATGACGTTTGTTCCAAGCAGACTGAAGACCCTGCTCTATAGCAAGCAACTCTACCAGGATGGGAGATCCAGTTCCAAACTTAATAGAAAAACAAGATAATCAATGTCCTTCATGATTATGGATAGCTCCTCCTCCTTCTCCAATTGAATGATCACTGATAAGACAACTACCATCAATATTGAGCTTCACCCAGCCAACCTTAGGACGACACTAGTGAGCAACAACTAAGGCTAGTTCTGTCGAAAACTGTAAAGATATGGATTCAGATGTTTTATACCTCAATACTGCATTGTTTTATTCCTTAATAAATTTGTTTACATATCACATTCATAATTGATTTTAGGATAATAACAACCTAATTAATCTAATCAAATCTATTTAGATATCACCTTCAGATTTGATTTTAGGATAATAACAACTTAAGCAATCTAAACAAACCTGTTTATATGGATTTGGTTTGTTATTGCTACGTTACCCATCTAGAGGGAGCATGGAGATTCGGAATGCTGAACTTGCCCAGGACAGATTCAAACTGCGATTTTCCCAAAGCTTTGGTGAAGATATCTGCGAGTTGAGCAATAGTAAAAACATAGGTTCGAAGAATATTTCGGTGGAGGACTTCATTACGAAAAAAATAATAATCAACTTCTATATGCTTGGTGCGGCCGCTTGACTATCATAGTGAAGAATAATAGGTTTGGTATGAGCAATGCCTATATTGGAAAGAATCTCTCTTAACCATTTGAGCTCGAAAATAGTAGTTGTCATGGACTGATACTCAACTTCACCCCACGATTGAGAAATAGTATGTTGTTTCTTTGTTTTCCAAGAGATAGGGGATTGACCAAATTGGACCAGCCAACCACTAACAGAGTGGTGAGTAAGAGGACAACTAACCTAGTCAGAGTCGCACCATCCATGAAGCTGGAGATCATAGTTGCGAGAAAGTAATATGCCTTGACCATGATTGCCCTTAAGAATCTGAGGGCAGTTTCCTAGTGCTTAATTCGTGGTTCCAGCATGAACTCAAATAGCGCGTGAACACTGGATAAAAGCTCTAGACATGTGAAACATAGATAAATCAATCGTCCAACCAATCGATGATAACATTCAGGGTTGGCAAGAAGAGTTCCTATAGCAAGAGACAGACAATGATTTTGTTCTAATGGGGTGCTTGAAGGTTAAGCATGGAGGATGCCAACTTGAGAAATAATATCGAGTGTGTACTTATATTGACAGAGAAAAATACCTGTAGGATTGCGAACAACCTCATTACCCCGAAAATACTTCAATGTGTCAAGATCTTTCATGTTGAAGCATTCATTGAGGTAGGTTTTAAACCATTTGATGAATGAGGAATCATTACCAACAATGATTAGATCCTCGACCTAAACAAGAACAACAAGTTGAACCTTTTTTAATGCAAGGTTAACAAAGAATAATCATGACATGATTGCTTAAATGCATAAGATACAAGTGCATGAGACAATTTAGTGAACCAACAATGTGGAGCTTGCTTTAAGTCGTACAATGGTTTTCGAAGTTTACACACCATGTTTTTGTTGGAAACGGAAAAACCAGAAGGAAGGTGAATGAACACTTCATCATGCAGATCATCGTATAGAAGTGCATTGTGTACGTCCATTTGATGAAGTTCCCAAGATTTGGCTTCTGCCACTACAAGAACAGTTCGCACTGTTACCATTTTCACGACAGAAGCAAATGCTTCAGTGTAGTTGATATCTTTCTCCTGATGATTGCAAGTACAACTAAACGTGCTTTCAATCGCTCGGTGGTGCCATCAAATTTTTACTTGATGTGATACACCCACTTGCATCTGAGAGCTTTCTTCCCTGGAACCAAAGATTGCATGCTCCATGTATCGTTACGTTCTAGTGCATCGATTTCAGCTTGCATGATCTGTATCCATTGTGCATTCTTTACTGCCTCATGATAGTATCGGGGCTCTTTTTCTATAGTGATTGATGCAAGGAATTATATGTGTGGCAAATAAAATTTGTCATAGTTTACATAGTGAGCAATAAGATAGGGACTACCTAAAGGACGTGATGGAGATGATAAACTAGGGATAGGACTCAACGTTTGCATTGTGTTTGTTACATATTCTTGAAGTCTCGTTGATGGCTGTATTACACGATGTTTGAGTCCAAGTAATGGATTTTCATCAGAATTACTAAGCATTATGGTGTCTCGAATCACAAAACTAACATCTAAGATGTCAGTCATGGGATTGTTCGCATGTGAATGTTCAGAGTCTTGATTTTTGGAAGCTTTACCTATGGTTGCTACAGTACTTATACCCCTTCTCTCGAGAGCAAGGTAGTTAGTGTTTGCATGTCATTAAGGTCATTGTCCACCATATTATCAATATGCAAAGAATGATAGGTTTTTTCTTATTTTCGGAACACTGATATGGAAATTGGTTTTCAAAGTACTGCACATCTCGTGAAACAACGAATTCACGAGTCTCTAGATCATAAACTCTCCAACCCTGTTCCCCATAGGGGATCTCACAAAGGCACATCTACGACTTCAACTTACAAATTTGTCACCATTGGTGTGTTGGTTGCAAGTGAAGCATGGAGAACCAAACACACTTAAGTGAATGTAGGAGGGTTTTTGTCCAAATAACACTTCATACGATGTTTTACCTTTTAAAATTGTGCTTGATGTGTGATTAATCAAATAGTCTGCTGTCAATATACACTCTCCCTAAAAATCAATAGGCAAATTACCTTGGAACTATAAAGTTCGTGCAACATTGAGAATATGGTGATGTTTGTGTTCAACCCTCCCATTTTGCTGAGGTATCCCTATACATGAAGTTTGAAACACCATTCCATGATATAGAAAATAATTTCTCATGCAAATGAATTATGTCCCATTATCACTTCTCGTAGTTTTATCTCGTTTGTTATATTGATTTTCTACGGTAGAAAAAAAAAATTTGTCAACACTTTGGTGACTTGTTTCTTATCAAGTAGCAAATAGATCCATACCGTACGTGAGAATCATCAACAATAGCAAGAAAATATGAAGCCGCGCAAGATGAACGAGTTCTATATGGACCTCATAAATCACAATGCATAAAGTCATATATATGAGAAGCTCTATTGTTACTCAATGGAAATGTTTCTGTAGTTTGCTTTGCTCTTTGGTATATGTCACAGACTTTATTCTTGAAATTACTAATTTCACTTCTACTATCTTTGGAAATTAGTTGAGTAGTTTTCAAAGACGAATGTCCTAACTTGTTGTGCCATAATTCTAGCTCATTCATTCCTTCAACTTTGCATACCTTCTTCGTTGGGGCTTCTCAAAAAGTTAGAGTTCATTCCTTCATTCACCCAAACCAATCAACAACTTCGAGGTTCGATCTTTTATAGCATACAAATTACCAGTAAACTGAACATTACAGTTTGAGTCATCTAACAATTGTGATATAGAAATCAAGTTGCATTTGAATTGGGGTATATAAAGTACATCTCCAAGATTTAAATTGTCAGAGATGATAGTGTGTCTATTTGGAAGTCCAACAAGACATCCAGACACGTCCCTCACGTTGTATAAGTGTTGCAAATCTCTTATCATGTGATTCGATGCTCCATTATCAAATATCCAAGGTGGAGGTTTTTTCTTCTGAGCATATTCGGTTCTTCAATATATCATAGAACCTTCACTTTCAGTCATCATGTGTGCCACATATATTTTCTCATAAGTTTTTTTTGTTGACTTTGATACCATGTAAAGAAATGGATTCAAACGTTTTATTCCTTAATATTGTATTGTTTACATACATAAAAATTGTTCCTAAAATCTAAACAAATTTGTTTATGTATCACTTTTAGATTTGATTTTAAGATAATAACAACATAATCAATTTAAACAAATATGTTTAGATATCACCTTTAGATTTGATTTTAGGATAATAACAATTTAATGAATCTAAACAAATCTGTTTACATGGATTTGATTTGTTATTATTGCATTAAAAATACATCCATAGAGTACCAATTTTCACCGTTGATTGAAAATTTTGTTTTGTTCACAAAAACTATACCAACGCTAAGAACTAAGAAGCATTAAAATACGTTAAATGTTTTTAAAAATTATAAAGTTTTAATATATTGTACAGTGAATTATCTCTAGTTATATATCAAATTTGCTCTTTAAGATTGATATCATCAATTTAATCACGAGATTATAAAAAACGTTAATTTAGATTTTGGTTTTGCACATTGAACAATTTAATTTTTGATATAACCTTAAAAAATGATAGGGATTCAATTGAATGATAATATACAAACTAAATTGTTGTGTTTTACAGGGACAAAATTGAAAGATGATATTAATTTTAGGACCAATGTGAAGTTTTATACAAATTATCTAGTTCAACTCTTTTTTTATCATAGAGAGTTAGAGACTATATTTTTAACATTTCACTCAACTAAGACATGAGATTTAGTTAAATAAATGTCATCATATACACCTGATTTGGAATTCTTCAATGTAATTATCATGCTATTAAATAACTATTTTTATAGTTGCTTTTAAATTTTTTTAGCACTAAATAAAATTCCTTTTAAAAAATTAAATTTGAAAATTAGTTCTAAATTAAAATTACATTTATAAAAAATATATTTTACTGAAGTATATATAATACTATATCATTGTTAATTAAAATTAGAGTCTATAATTGAGACAATAACCAATTTCGTGATAACCACTATAAAGAAGTCCACAACCACTAAAACCAATTTCGCAACCTTGGACTAAAATCCCCTATTAGGAATTTCAGGAATCAACACCAATTGTTCAACTCTATTCGACTTCAACTTCAATAGAAATCAATATGAACTGTTCATAATTGAAATTATTGTATAAACATGAATATGTTCAAATGAATCAATAGATGCATCAAAGTGAATGACAATATTAAATCCCAACAAGAGAGAAGTTAGGATTTACACACTCTTCTCATTCAAAGAGGTATAAATATAGTGTTTCTCAATGAGATTCCTCCTATTCAAATATTACAATATGTAGTATCAAGGAATAATAGAAATAAATCTTTGGTGCAATTTTCTATCGACCTATGTGTAGGTATGCATTGTCCATGACTTACTTCATTTATTCTATAATGAAATAAGTGTCATAAAACATAGTGTAAACAACCAATTTTGACCAGGGTAATTTGGTTTTAAAAAAAATTTAAATTGACAAGTGAATTTTGAAATAGAGGAAAGAAGGGAAAAACTTGAAAAGGAGTTAGGCCCCTTTGGCCGAACCAAGTTAGGGTTGGAAACTCTAATTTCACCCCATTTATTAACCTAAAATTAGCAACTTAGAAGGGACTAGCAAAATCCAAAAATGGAGAGGCAAATTTAGATATTTTAAAGAGAGAAAGGGATTAGCAAGAGACAAAGCAAAAGAGTGTACCATCACTTTGCACCACCATCCTAATCCACTAATAGGTCATTCACTTCCTCATTTGTTTTCCTCTTTATGTATATGTATCTCTTCTCCTTATTAGAGTTATTTCTTTGTGCTTGTTGTAATGTATTATGTTCCGAGAAATAATGGTCGCAGATCTTAGATAAAACTAAACCAGTTTCAGTTTTGTGTTTGAGGGTCACGACCAAAAATGGTCTACAACCCGCCGGAAACCCACCACGTCGTAGCCATGATAACACCATGTTGTCGCAACATGCGTAGGCGGCTAGTTGTCTCAGTCCAGCGGGAGATACCATGCAGAGGGGTGGCCATGGTGGTACCTCCACCACTCCATGAGGTCGTATGGGTGTTAACCATCGTGTGAGGTGGTGGTTTGACGGTGGTGTCCTTTAGACGCCATCTATAGACCTAGCAGTCCCACCACCGTGTTTGGTGGTGTCCTAGTTGCCACTGGTGGCCCTGACAACCCAATAAAAGGGGTTGCCTCACATGGCAACCCCATAATCCTAATTCCCTAATTAAATTAACCCTAACCCAAATCCCATAATTTATTTTAAAACCTAATTCCCAAATTAAATTAAATTAACCCTAACCATAATCTCCAAAATTATTTTAAAACCTAATCCCAACTTTATTGTAAAACCTAATCCCCAAATTGATTTTTAAACATAACTCCCGAATTAATTTTTAAATCTAAGCCCCAATTTGATTTTAAAAACCTCAATTCCCAAATTAATTTTAAAACCTTAAATTCTCAAATTGATTTGTAACCCTAAACCCTCATTAAATCCTTTTTATTATTTACCCATTTTCTATCAGTTTAATTAAATTAAATTATATTTTTTATTTTACTTTATTTTCCTTACTGTTTGTTTTATTTTATTTATAATTATATATTTAATAGTTTGTTTTCTTTTGTTTATAATTATATATTTAATATTGTTTAATTAGTTAATAATATATGAATATATATGTATAAAATGCCATAAAAATATTTTTAAAATTAATGAGAAGTAGTTCCACTATAGGTCGAGTTCCTTGTTGCGCTACTTCATGTCGTCTAAAATGAAGTAAGGGAACCCCACTACATGCCTTGTGCCTTGTCGTGTGACCTTATCTTGCAAAAAAAAATTGCCAATGATTTTTAAAAGGTGACATAAAATAGTTCTACTATAGGCTTAGTGCCTTGTCGCACTACTTTATATCGTCTAAAATGAGGTGAGGTAACCCCACTATAAGTTTTGTACCTTGTCGTGTTACTTTATCTTGTTGAATAATTTTCAAATAATTTTAAAAGTTACGTAAAGTAGTTCCACTATAGGCTGAATGCCTTGTCGCGCTACTTTTTGTTGTATAAAGTAAGGTGAGGTGGCTCCACTATAGGACTAGTACCTTGTCGTGCCATCTTGTCTTGTTAATTTTTATATGTATAAAACAAAAACAAAATCGACTAATCAACTACTTTCTGAAAGAACTACGCAACTTTGATTTCTCTATTGCAGCAAGAGATAAGTAGTAGCATGTATTTCCATGTGAGGCACAAAAATTATAAAAAATGTTTTTTTTTGTTTTATTTATTTCATTTATTAATATGATGATAAAATTAATATCGTGAACGAATATCCACATTATTAATCTAGGTACAATTTTTAAACCCAAATCCCATAATTTATTTTAAAACCTAATTCCCAAATTAAATTAAATTAACCCTAACCATAATCTCCAAAATTATTTTAAAACCTAATCCCAACTTTATTGTAAAACCTAATCCCCAAATTGATTTTTAAACATAACTCCCGAATTAATTTTTAAATCTAAGCCCCAATTTGATTTTAAAAACCTCAATTCCCAAATTAATTTTAAAACCTTAAATTCTCAAATTGATTTGTAACCCTAAACCCTCATTAAATCCTTTTTATTATTTACCCATTTTCTATCAGTTTAATTAAATTAAATTATATTTTTTATTTTACTTTATTTTCCTTACTGTTTGTTTTATTTTATTTATAATTATATATTTAATAGTTTGTTTTCTTTTGTTTATAATTATATATTTAATATTGTTTAATTAGTTAATAATATATGAATATATATGTATAAAATGCCATAAAAATATTTTTAAAATTAATGAGAAGTAGTTCCACTATAGGTCGAGTTCCTTGTTGCGCTACTTCATGTCGTCTAAAATGAAGTAAGGGAACCCCACTACATGCCTTGTGCCTTGTCGTGTGACCTTATCTTGCAAAAAAAAATTGCCAATGATTTTTAAAAGGTGACATAAAATAGTTCTACTATAGGCTTAGTGCCTTGTCGCACTACTTTATATCGTCTAAAATGAGGTGAGGTAACCCCACTATAAGTTTTGTACCTTGTCGTGTTACTTTATCTTGTTGAATAATTTTCAAATAATTTTAAAAGTTACGTAAAGTAGTTCCACTATAGGCTGAATGCCTTGTCGCGCTACTTTTTGTTGTATAAAGTAAGGTGAGGTGGCTCCACTATAGGACTAGTACCTTGTCGTGCCATCTTGTCTTGTTAATTTTTATATGTATAAAACAAAAACAAAATCGACTAATCAACTACTTTCTGAAAGAACTACGCAACTTTGATTTCTCTATTGCAGCAAGAGATAAGTAGTAGCATGTATTTCCATGTGAGGCACAAAAATTATAAAAAATGTTTTTTTTTGTTTTATTTATTTCATTTATTAATATGATGATAAAATTAATATCGTGAACGAATATCCACATTATTAATCTAGGTACAATTTTTAAACGGGCGGTATGAGGTGCCTAACACCTTCCTCATCCGTAACCGACTTCCAAACTCAATTATTACCTATGAGCGAATCAATCTTATTTTCAAAATTGGTTTTTCATGTTTTTCCTCTAAAAAAACATCGATGACGACTACATTGCATTTACTTGCATATTTCTCATTGCACCCACAAAGTGGGATATCGACAACATGACAACTCCGTTAGGGATAGCTGAGATTCAAGCCTTAAAAGATTAATTGTGTGGATATTCAGTTCATTATTTAATTTTATCGTTTCATTTTATTTTTGTTTTTGTCATTATTTTTAACTACTCATTTGTAAATAACCCTTGTATATAAAATTTGTGTGTTGCTATCGTGTACAGGTTATGGTGTGGTTTATAGGGTTTTATGCGTTGTTATTTTTTATGTTTGTACACTCTTACACACTTTACTATTCATACATTGTTACTTTGACCATGTACCAGATCTATTTACCTACTATAGGGATACATTGGCTTATCGTCATTGAGTCTTCATGTACATTTCGATATTATGCTGATATATCACCTGGATTGTTATTGGATATTGCAGATATGGCCCATATGATGTCTCTTACATCTTCGTGTCATATTTGCATATCCGGGTCGTCAGCTTCCACTAATGACGACAATCCAGAGACTTAGTGGAAGTCTAGTACCACCAAATTATGCATATATGGATCATAGAACTTCACCCTAGGGTATGGCCTTTTAGACCCGACCAATCTTGTAGGATCAAATACCTTTATATAATAGGACACGAGAATATACATTCTTTTATCATGCCATTATTTATGTTATATTTGTCATGAAGTCGGGAAAACTTCTATCTCACAATCATCGTGACTCACCATCACCTGAGCCTGAATGATATTAAGATACCACTACACTTGGGTATCCTTATGTCATGATGGAGGACTTATGAAATATATCATTTCATAATATCATCCTCATGCATGCAGACACTAAAAACAACTTATTTCATACTAAAATCTACATGCATATCATACCCGTAAAAAATTGTTTTATACTAGAATCTATATGCATATCATGCACACATAAAATAAAATATAGAGAAAAAGGAAAAAAAAATCATTTCTTAGATAACATCTATACGCATGTCATTCATTTCACCCGAACATTCATTCGGCAGGTCATATACCCATGAATAAAAAATCATTTCATATCATCATTCATTCACTTACATGCATGTCGTGTTCTAAAAAGCGAAACAAATACAAGAAAAGAAGATGGGAAAATTTACACATCTGAAACATTCATTCTATCACTATGAGAAAGACTTTCATCAAATCATACATCCATTGCTTACACATATGTGAAAAGACTAACATTGTTATATTTTTCTTTTAGGATTTGTTACCAACAAGGTCTTATTCCGTACAGCCATAGGCTATGGACTTGTAGCCAAGCACTAGTAAGGCTAATATCAAGAAAGGGATAAAGGCTGATTTCAAGATACCCAGACTCGACAGTCTTAGGGTAATCACCGAGAAGACTCCAACTAAAATTCAGAATGAGTTCCTAGAAGAATATGGGAGGTTGTATGACGTGATTTTTGTCAATGTCAACATTCTATCCCTCAATGCACTAACATGGTTCTGGGATAACAACCTAGGCGTCTTCGAGCTACCTTGTTTAGACACCATCCTGGCAATAGAAGAATATCAACAATTGCTCTTAGTTAAGAAAGGCCATGGAATCTACACTCTGGGAGGCGAAGACCCAACCAACGTAATAGCTAAGACAATTAGGTTAACTTCTGTGGATTATGTGAAGAGGGGAGCTCATCGCGGTTGGCTGTAAAGTACTTTGGAACGTCACTTACAAGATTCAATGGATCAAAAAGACTAGGCAACTGTAAAACCTACATTGGCCCTTCTTATTTACAAACTAATATTGTTCCCTTATTTTGTTGACATGGTCGGACAAGAACCCATGAGGGTGTTCTACAAAGTGTCCAAGTGGAAGGTTGACCCTATGCTAGCAGTCTTTGGAAACAAATTCATAACTCTGTCAAACTGTCACCAAAGAAGGTTTCGTAAAATCCGTTGTTGCGCTGATTTGTTGTATGTAATGATGTCCACACATGTGCATGTCATTAAACATCAAGCCTTCACCGACTGTATCGCGATGGATTTTAATAGCATTGCACTTGAAGAAAAGATAGTGGTTTAGTTGAAGGCCACTCTTGAGTGTCTCACTCCAAATGAGTATAGGTGGATGTGTTATTGGTGTCCACAGAAGATCATGATAATTCGATGTGGTTTGTATAGTAACGTTCCTCTAGTGGGAACTAATGGATGTTTCTTCTACACACTAGAACTAGTAATACGACAACTTGCACGGATGTAGATCAGACCGAGTGACGAGTCTAGGGTTAAATCCGTCTATATGAAGATGATGATGAGTTAGTAAAGAAGGGAAATGAAGCCTGAGATAATCTTGTCATCGGTGATGATCAGCAACAAGGGGTAGCGAGAGTCCGCAACACACCTGAGTATGACAGTTGGAGAGCAGCTAGGGTCGGAATGGTAATCATCCCACCACCTTTACCAAGAGGGGAAAGTATATCCTCAAGGGAGAAAGAGCTCCAAGGCACGGTCGAAACCCTTCGAGAGCAAGTGAGCATTGGCGGTGGCAAAAAACAAGATGCTCACATCAAAATATTGAGGAAGGTCCATGAGATTGAGAAGTTGAAAAAGTAGATAAAAATAGAAAAGGAAGCATATGTTCCAGCTACTCTAAAAAGAGCCAAAAGTGAACCATTCGTCGAGATCCGTAAGTTGGAAGAGCAATTGGAAGCCTAGAGACAAGAAATGGAAATAGACGCTAAAAAAGGGCTAAATTGAAGGAAGAATTAAGGGTATTCAAGAATGTTGTCCATCTTAGAGACGTGAGGATCACTGAGCTCGAAAGAGATCCTAAATTAAGTAAAAAATAAGCAGTTGAGGAGCAAGATCATGTTGCTCATTTGACGGAACGAGTCTCTCTGTTGCAAGAAGTGTAGCAAATGATTGACGAGTACCGAGAGGCTTTACCCAGGCCTAAAGGTAAAACAAAATGGTTCAAGTGGAAGGCATATGTGTTACAGTCTAAATGCAACAACATGGGGCTCGAGCTTAGTTGGAAGGATGAGGATGAGTAGAAAGAACTGGAGGCTGGCATAAGAATCACAAAGGAAGCTGAGAGATGCAAAGAAATGTGTGGGAAAATGTCCATATCTTTGTTAGGACATTGAGAAACCCTCAGCAATGATTGGCTCGAAGATTTCAAGTTTGTATACCAAGAAAGTATGAAAGAAGTGGTTAATCTACCAACAAAGATCATAATGTTCTTCAACGACGATAATAACACAGCTCAGGGAGTCATGGATGTGAGGGAATCTATGGGATGGATGACCCCCGAGCCGAAGAATGAGTCAACATTTATGGAGGAGGACCAGAGAAAGAAGCTCCGAAAGAAGAAGATATTATTATAATAGATGATGATTAGCATGAACTTTTGAATTTTGTAAAAAAAGGGAGAGGAAGAGAAACATTGCAATTCCCCCTCATCATAAAAAAGAAAAAAATGATGATAGTAATAAATAAAGTCCATTTTTATATTTCCTTCATCACCAATCTTCTATAGACTTCATCATCATGTTCAATTCTTTTAAATGCAAAACTTAGATGTTTGGTTAAGCATAATATGAGGCTCAAGATAGCATTGCTAGCATCAAGCTTAGAAAAATGAAGCAAAACCATAGAGCTCTTGTGCTCTTTCTATGGTTGTCATTGACCGCGATACGACCTAATGTGGTCATAATCTTATAAAACGGTTGCGGGATGGTCATCAAGTGTTGTGCGGACAATTCATCGTTGGGTAAAATGGAATTAACCTTATTTAAGGGAATGATTATTTAATGAACATTTAAAAATTGCAGGACTTTAATTTAGAAACCTTTGCGCAACCTCAGAGGAACAACTCCAATCTGAGCCACTCTTACAACACAAGGTAACACGCAAGAATGGATGCTGGAATGAACTTTGTATAAGAGATTGATGAGGTGAGGGAAAGATGGATGAACTGGATCATGTGCAAAATACGATGGAAGACACGCTGCAGGACATCAAGAATAGTCTTATCCTTCTAGTTGTGAACCAAAGAGTGATGAATGACGGAGGCCAACGAGGCAATGTTCCCTCAATCGAGGAGGAGCATTGCCTCATGACGAATGCCTAGCAAGAGGAGAAGGCTCCACTAGGCCTCATTTCATATAGCCTCAGGAGCCCATATTTGGTCAACTGACAAGAACACCACTGATCTTGAACAACAATCAAATTGGGGAAAAGGGTGGAGCTTATGAGGAATGGATGGAGAAGATCAAGGAAAAATTGAAGACCATCAGTGGGGTTGATGATCATGGGTCTCTATGGATTGAGGAGTTATATCAGTCCATAAACATTGTGATCCTTAAGGGTTTCAGGGTACCCAATTTTTCTAAATAGGATGGAAGTGGCAACCTGCGGTTCCATCTAGTTAGTTATGCTACGAAGATGGCAATATGGTCAAAGGAAGACAATTTTCTCATTTTTTCCATGAGAGTCTAACTGACCTGGAATTGGAATGGTACTTGGAGTTGAATTTAAGTCGGATCTCTAGGTGGACCGAGCTTGCTAATTTGTTTATGGATCAGTATAAGTTCAATATGGAGTTGGCCCGACTCGTGAGTAGTTGGGGGTAATGTAGAAAAAGAAGACTGGGTCATTAAGGGAGTATGTGATAAGGTGGAGGGGTTTGGCGGTAGGGTGCAACCCATAATGACGATGCCAGAAATGTGCTCATATTTTATGGGGACCTTGGGGGCCCCTTATATTGGAATCATTGTCGGGGTTGCCTATAAGGATTTTCATGAGTTAATGGATGCTGGTTGTAGAATTGAGATGTTGACTAAGGTTGGGAAATTATCGATGGGAGAAGGGTATGCTAGTGGTGCTAAAAAGAGCATACTACCAAAGAAGAAGGAAAATGAAGTAAACCAAGTACACCAGCAACAACAATGGAGGTCTCAATATGCTTCTCCTGAACCCGCACCCACGTACCAAGTGAACAACGTCCCACAACCCTTCAACTACTCTCACCCTACCTACATAGACCAACCCATACCTTACATCTCCAATCATACAAACCCCTTTTTCCGCCAAACAAACAACCAAAACCACAATGCACCCACAAACACACAAGCTCAGCCAAATCGTCACCCAAACACATTATTTTCTAACCTTCCCCCTTTTCCAAAGCTAGCCATATCCAATGCCGAACTTTCCCGACAATTAGTAGATCGTCACCAAATGGCATCCTACCTTGTCCGGCCCATTAAATCCAACTTTCCACCCTGGTACAACGTGAACCACATACATGAGTGATGAGAGGGGTTGGGATCTAGACTCTCACTATGACTACCATCACAGTCAGGTTGGGCACTCCATAAAAGATTGTTGGGGATATAAGGCGACGGTTCAAGTCTTGCTAAATCTTGGGATCATCCTGGCCCAAAAGGGTGAATGTAATGGTGAGGAAGTCGATGTGGTTGAAAAGGTTATACTTAAGGTTCCACTCCTCAAAGATTCAAATCCTGAAAGAGTGACTCTCAGGGTGAAAATGCCTCAACCTTTTGACTATGAGAGCACACACACGGTCCCATAGAGTTATAAAGTGAAGGTGAAAGCAATGGGAGAAGGCCTTGCGACTCAAGTATCAAATAAGGTCATGGCCAACGGAATTACAAAGAGCAGGAGATGTTATGGTCCTCTAGAGGGTGATGCTCAGAAAGTTGGAAAGAATGTTGGAGAGAAAAGTTGTCTGGTGGATGAAGTCACCGAGAAGGAAGAGAAATAATTTCTGAAAATCATGAGGTAGAGCGAATAAGATGTGGTAGATCAGCTGAGAAAGACCCATTCTAAGATCTCTTTACTAGGTTTGATTATGTTCTCATATTTGCTCATGAAGGTGTTATTGAAGGTAATTAACGAGGCCTATGTTAACCTCGATGTCACATCCAACAAGATGGTTAACATCATTGATCCAGTAAAACATGTCAACATGATAACCTTCTTCGACAGAGAAATGGTGAAACGGTCAGAGAAAGTACCTCATACACTACTCATCACAACTAAGTGTCGGGGTCACATCATTGGCAAGATACTTAAAAATGGAGGATCAGCTTTAAATGTCATGCCTCTATCCACTTTGATGTCTATGGGGATCGGTTGAGATAAGGTTGTTCCTATGCAGATGATCATGTATGCTTTTGATGGTAATTAGAGAATCATATTGGGTGAAATAATGTTGTCGTTGGAAATCGAGCCTAGTGTATTTCAGATTCTATTTGTGGTCATGGATGTGGATTCCTCATATATAATGTTGCTCGGTAGACTGTGGATCCACGAGGTAGGGGTTGCACCGTCCATTTTGCATCAAGCGGTGAAATTCGTCAAGGATGGATTGGTGATCACGGTACACGGGGAAATGGAAGTAATGGTTTCAAAGTCGATCTCACTGCCTTATCTGGAGAGTACCAAGGATGGTGATGAATTCTTGCTTAGATTTGAGGTGGTGGAGAGTCAGCAACGTGAAAAAAAGAGTCACACGCATGAAGTAAACGAGGTGGTCCCTCGAATCATGGTTAAAAATGGATATGAGGAAGGAAAAGGCTTAGACACATGCCTGCAAGGCACTCAATTATTCGTATCAGTCTCCAAAAGGTTTGATAAGTTCAGACTAGGCTATGAAGTTCGCATGGAGAGAAGAACAAGTGTCTAGGTTAAGCGAACAAGCATGGTGGAGTGTTAGAGAAGCATATCCCCCATATCACTGAATCATTCCCTAGGCCCGCTGGAGTGATTTGGCCAGGTGACCTTATTGAGCCATACATCCATCTTTCCATCAACTCTTTGGAAGAAGACAACGCACCCGGGGCCAACAATATCTGCACTGATGAGGACGACACACCCCTACAGAATTGACATTTTGAACCATTAAATGAGATAGTTTCGTTAAATTAAATTTTTTATTATGTTGTAATTCTGGATTTCGGAATTTTTTGAAATTATGTTTATGTGACTTGAGACAATATCTTTATTAATTTGTATAGTTATTCAGTATTTCACATCATTAACCTATCTCTCACCATTATCATACTCAATTTCTTACCTTATACTATATAAATTCACATGTTTTGTCTCCCTTTCCATCTCCCAACGCTTCATGAATGAATACAAGTACCTAAATTTTGTAGAAAATTTACCCACTAATATGGTAGTTGAAAATCTATCGATTAATTCGTCTACAACACCAGATGATAAACCCATTGAGTTAGATGAGGAAGAAGAGGTTGTGGAGGAATTTTCAAAGATGTTGGAGCATGTTTAAAAGAGAATATGTTGTGAATACTGAAGAAGTGGAGTTAATCAACATGGGGATTGAAGATGATAAAAAGGATATAAAAATGGTAGACAATCCGGAATGCGTTGAAGTGATAAATTTGTTATGAGAGTATATGGATGTGTTTGCTTGGTCTTATAAGGACATGCCAGAGTTGGATCCTAACATAGCGTCACATAAGATTCCCCTAAACTTGAGTGCCAATCCCAATAAGCAAAAGTTGAGAATGATGTGTCTGAACATGTCATTAAAGGTAAATGAAGAGGTGACAAAGCAGTTGGACTTCCATTTTGTAGAAGTGTCTAGACATACATAATGGGTTGCTAATATGGTAATGGTACCCAAGAAAGGATGAAAATTGAGAATGTGTGGACTACAGAAACCTTAACAAGGCAAGCGTGAAAGATGATTTTCCCATCCCTCACATTGATGTGCTAGTCGACAGTGCAACCATGCGTCATTGGTTTTCTTTCATGGACAAATATGCAAGGTACCATCAAATTTGATGGATGCTAGTGACAAGGTGAAAACCACTTTTATCACTCCTTGGGGGACCTATTGCTACAAGGGCATGTCTTTTGGACTAAAGAATGTAGGGGCAACATATCAACGTCCTATGGTGGCCATATTTCATGATATGACGGACAAAGAACTGGAGGTGTATGTTGATGATATAATCGCCAAGTCTAAAGAGGGGGACAATCATGTCGTAGTCTTACGAAAGTTATTCGAAAGATTGATAAAATATTAGATGAAGTTAAATTCGGATATGTGCACATTTGGAGCATCTTCAGGGAACATGTTAGGATTCATTGTCGGCATGGAAGACATAAGGGTGGACCCCAATAAGGCGGAAACGATACAAGAGATGCCAGATCAAAAGTCTGAGCAAGAGGTGATGAGTTTTTGTTGGTATTTTTGGTACTACAAGTGAACCGTATCGTTCAAGTAACAAAATCCGATAAATACCGTGATATCGTCCTAAGAGAGCATAGTGGATTTATACTAATTGTCAAAGAAGTAGATTGAAATTCATAGTGGATTTACAAGATTTGAGGTTTTGATATTTTTTTGGTTTTGAAATAAAATTGTAAAAATGTAAAAGTTTAAACTATGAAATTAAATGAGTTGGGATTGAAATTCATCGTTCTTTCCATTTGCAATCCTTAGATTCAATTCTGTACAACTTGTGAAGTTACATATTTTGATGCACATTTTCTTCGAATCATTTATATCAATTTCTTGAGTACAAAATCCTTATATGATTACTTAAATACCAATTCCTTGGATATTTAACCAATTATCTAGCATTAAATTCAATGTAAAAGCAATTCATACATCATTGTCCATTCCTAGAGCATTGATGTATCAAGGAAGATAAACCAGATTCGATACCAATTTCAACTTCTCAGTTCGACTAGGATCTAAAATTAAGAATTCAATAGCAAAGTAAATTCAAGCATTAAGCACGAGATAAACTACTCAAAATCAAATAACTGGATATATTAAAGAATTGAATCGAGGAGTACAAAAGTTAGAAGATTATATTTCAATCCTAATATTGGTAAACTAGCCACTCATCCTTACCATTACAACACTTTTATCATGAGAAATTACAAGAAATTCTAGATCTAAAGTCGCTCCCACAACTTTTATCTTCTTCTCCCGTGTTTCTCCCTCTAATATTCATGTATGAAGCTTGGAAAATGATTGGATAACTCCTTTCGCTTTACGTAACTGCCTATATTTATTCCATACTTTTGATCTCTCCCTCAAGCTAGAGATTCTCGTTTGAGCAAGAGAAATAACCACTTTCAACATGAACACCTCGCTTGGGCGAGGGCCAGGCAAGGCAGCAGGTTCTTTTCTTCTTCACTTCTCGCTTGAGTGAGAGACCCTCGCTTGGGCGAGGGACATGTAGGAATTTGAACATTTTTCCATGATTTATTGCTTGAGTGAGAGTCCCCTCGCTTGGGCGAGGGTGTAGTGTTTAACAACCTCAAACTTCTTCTTTTCTCCTCTTTTTCCTGTTTCTTATTCTGCAATGGACATAAACACATGTAATTCCTAAACATGACAAAATTAAGCTAAGTTCTTGGAAGTTGTTCATAATTTGCATCATGAGTACACATTAAGTGCCTCCAAATCATATATATTTCATTCACAAAATGGAACTAAAGTAGTTTTCTAGGCAGACTGAATTATATTGCAAGATTTATTTCAAACTTGACTAGCACCTTTGAGCCCATGTTTAAGTTGTTGAAGAAGAATCAACCAAGTAAGTGGGACGCGAATTGTCAGGAGGCTTTCGATAAAATAAAGGCTTATTTGGTAAATATGCCTGTCTTGGCACCACCAATGCTAGGACGACCATTGATTTTATACATGACTGTGTTACAAACTTTGATGGGTGCAATATTGGGGCAATATGGAGAGAACTTAAGAAGGAGTAGGTGATCTACTATTTGAGCAAGAAGTTTAATGAATGCAAATCCCGATACTCGATGATAAAAAAGACTTGTTGCGCTTTAGTGTGAGCATCTAAAAGGCTTCGATAATACATGTTGTACTATACTACTTGTATCGTCTCCCAGATGAATCCTTTGATGTATATCTTTGAATGTCCTCATGTTTCTATGAGAATGGCATAATGGCAAATGATGTTGTCCGAGTTTGATGTTAAGTACGTTACTCAGAAGTCTGTCAAAGGTGGAGCAATCACAGATCAATTGGCAAAAATCCCTATAGATGGAGAACACGAGACACTGAATGAGTTTCCTGACAGTGGAATAGATGGGATAGATGAACAAGAGGAGGACGTTTGGGAGATGTACTCTGATGGAGCAGTTAATGTGCATGGGAGTGGTGTTGGGGCAGTAATCATCTCGTTGGTCATTAAGTAGTACTCGGTGGAAATAAAGCTAGACTTCAAATGCACTAAAAAAATCTTCTAATAAGAAGTGTGCATCAATGGACTTCTGTTTGCATATGAGCTGAATGTCAAGTAGTTGAGGGTATTTGGGGACTCTGCGCTTATCATTTACTAGGACAATGGCGAATGGCAAACTAAGGATATGAAGCTCATTCCGTATCAGAAATACTTGTCTTCCTTAGCTAAGAAATTCGAAGAGATTTTTTTCTCCCATGTGACCTGAGACAAGAACCAGTTTGTAGACGCTCTAGCAATGTTGGTTGTGATGACTAAACTAGAAATCCACATTATTGTGCATCCAATTCGAGTGATTGCTCAAGATGAACCTTCTTATTTTTGTGCTAACTTAGAGGCTGATGGTGAACCTCAGTATCACGATATAAAAAGGTATATCCAACATAGAGAGTACCCAAAGAGGGCAAGTGATGTGAATAAAAAGACGATTCGTCATCTACCGATGACCTTCTTCCTGAACGGTGAAGTCTAATACAAAAAGAGTCATGATGGTACGTTCCTCGAATTTGTTGATACTAGGGAAATCCAGCTAATCATGACTAAAGTACATGAGGGGATCTGCAGAACTCATGTCAATGGTCACATGATGTCACGAAAAAATCTGAGAAGTGGCTACTATTGGACTACTATGGAGGCATATTGTGTGGGTTACGTCAGGAAGTGTAAAAAATGTCAGGTGTACATGGATAAAATCAATGCACGACCTTTCCCATTATAGAGTATGGTCGTCCCGTGGCCTTTCTTAATGTGGGGAATTGATTTGATTGGGCCCATAAGCCCCAAGGCTTCCAACGATCATCGTTTCATTCTGCTGGTCATCGAATATTTCACCAGGTGGGTAGAAGTTGCGTCATACAATAGTATCACTCAAAAGGTGTTCATCACAAACAATGGTACTAATCTCAACGGTGGGGAAGAGAAGAAGTTGTGCGACACGTTCAAGATCAAGCATCACAATCCAACCCCGTACATGCCTAAGATGAATAGTGTGGTTGAAGCAGCAAACAAGAATGTCAAAAAGATAGTAGCCAAAATGGTGGAGAACTACAAAGATTGGCACGAAAAGTTACCATATGTTTTACATATGTATTGCACCAACATTCGTTCAAATACTGGTGCAATCCCATTCTCACTGGTATATGGGAAGGAAGTAGTTTCACCCATAAACGTCAAAATTCACTCGCTAAGAGTCTTGATGAAAGCAGAGCCAGAGGAGTCGGAATAAGTCTAGGCCAAGTATGAGATGTTGAATATGATTGAAGAGAAGAGGTTGGTGGCTTTCTCCCATGGTCAATTATACTAGGGTAGGGTGGCTAGAACTTTTGACAAGAAGGTTCGTCCCACAGAATTTGAGGCATGGGATCTAGTGCATAAAAATATTCTCCCAAATTAGAAAGACGTTCGTGGAAAGTGGGCTCTGAACTAAGAAGGTCCCTATCTTATCAAGAATGGATTCTCGAGAGGGGCTCTGGTCTTGCAAGACATGAATGGAAATATTCTAAAACGTTATAAAAACGTTTTCTTACATATTCATCACCAACGAGCTCCTCATATTTGTAGCAGTATTTAAAATTACGGTAGTTGTAAAAT
Source organism: Lupinus angustifolius (assembly GCF_001865875.1). Taxonomy (NCBI): domain Eukaryota; kingdom Viridiplantae; phylum Streptophyta; class Magnoliopsida; order Fabales; family Fabaceae; genus Lupinus; species Lupinus angustifolius. The sequence continues at coordinate 30,355 of NW_017715467.1, forward strand.
ATGAGTCAAATTCTTACCAATCACACCGATACTTATGGGTGTTTGATAGAGTTTAGAGTATGGGATTTGAATAGGTAAGTGCCAAAATTTTCATTTTCTTCTTAATATTTATAATTTTTAATTACTTGTGAATCAGAACCAATATCTGGATTTGATAATGCCTATGAGGCAATATAGTTCAATAACGCCATTCTTGAAAATGGTTAACTCTTGTGCCTCTTTCCATATGTTGTTTTTTTCTTTGACTTGTACCGTCTGTAATATCCTACCCTTTTCACCATGTAAAATAGTACTAAACTATCTAAGAATATATTTTTCTATATAAGGATTCTCACAATATCATTGTTAGATGAATTCCTCAATAACAATCATTTAAATTGCAAAAGTTATGATTAGTTACGGTTAGCATGATTGCGGTACAGAATCCACTATTATGATGAAAACGGAATGTGACATAACATCATAACTGAGAAGTCATAAAGTGATGGTAAATGTGAAGGGTTAGGAAGTGGAGTGATAAATTGGTTGAGAGTTCAATTCCCACTCACTACAAAAATACTAACTTGCCTATAAAAGAAAAGAACATCATAACTGAACATATAACCATTTTTTGCTTTATTGTTTTCTAAATGCAATTCTAATTTGATGGAAGAGGTCCTCCAATATGTTTTTTTTATGTTTAGATTTTTTTACTGATGTGATAAAAGGGATGTCAGGAGATCTCAAAGGGTCAGAAGCAAAATAAAGGGTAACTATTTCATGTTTAACATCTTTAACCCAATCATTAGACTCTAAATGTAAGTTGCATCTTAAAAAAGCTTTTTCCATAGTTATATAGTCCTGTATATCACCACTTCCTAAATAAAATTGTCAAATGTTCTATCCACTTATAGCTTGAAGTGGATTAATTCTCTTTATCAAGGAACAAACCATGATTAAGGAAGCAACAATGCAATGGTCTAGTAGTGTAAAACCTACTAGATCTCCAGAAAGATCAAAAGGTTAAGAGTTCGATTCTTGTGATTCCTTACCCTTAGGATGTGGGGATATCCTTAATAGTACAAAAAAAACCATGATCAATGAACAAGCATGAAACACGATACTAACTGAAGTAAGATGATCTGCACTTATATCATTAGTACACAAGAGAAAATATTATTCATAGTGGGAAAGAGGTTCAAGGTTTTTGAATCTCTTTAGTGAAGGAAAATGTCATTAGCATTAGATTGCATATATATAATCTCTTCTAACCAATCAAAATTTTCATTTCTTTTACAAAATTATGATTGGATATGAGGAAAATGTCAATATACAACTAAAAATGTCAATGGTCACATCCTTCAATTAAAGTTGCTTATGGCAAGCCATGTTCAAAGGAATTGGTGGATCAGAAAATGAACCATTTACTATTTGATCAAATATCCATTTGTTTGCAGCCTGAGTGTAATGAACACCATCCCAATTTACCCAAACTGATGGATCCTTGCATGGTTTCCCTATAAGGACTTCTTTACCATGAACCTTAATCTTTGCTCCACAGCCAATGTGCACATTATAGTTGTACTTCCCACCATGGCCACAACAAGCTCTCAAAGGTTCCTCAAAACCTGCAATTATCAAACAAAACTCTTTAGTTCCAAACATAAAACACATCTTCCATTTCGTAAAACAAATAGTTAACATCAGTGTTATATGTACAACCAAATGCGACAACTTTGCAACAATATTTGACTTTATAAGATAAAGTATCGGTACTCTGACTTATAATGTCAAAAGTAGCCGCGAAAATTGATGCATTATGTTATAGGAATACCATTTTTGAATAATTAAGCCTCAATGAAGAGTTTACTCTGACTTTGCAACAAAATGTGTTATACGTACAACCAGATGCGTAAACTTCGCAACAATCTTTGGCTTTATATGATAAAGTATTGGTACTCTGGCTTATAACGTGAATCGTTAACGCGAAAATTGATGCATTTTGTTATACGAATACCATTTTTGAATAATTAAGCCGCGATGAAGGGTTTACCGTGCTTCTTTGCTTGACTAATGAGGGAGTACTTCAGTGAGTAAACATCAACATAGGTGATGGCAGCCAAGGGAAGTTTTTTTCTAAGTTCAAAAACTGCTGCTTTTAACTCATGGTTGAAGAATTGAGCCACTTCATTGTAAGAGGCTACACATCCTGCTTTGTCCATTCTATGTGCTTTTGATGGAAAAAGTTCAATCATATATGGTAAACAACCAACAGGACCAGTATTGTGAACCCAGAATGATCTTCCACCATGATCATATATATACTAGCAATGCAAGCACACCAGTAAATATATGTCAGAGAAAAAGATGTATGCATTGCATCACTCATCATTCATAATGGTGAAACATGATGCACTATTAGTGTATAAATATGATACTCTATATGTTATTGTTATTTTGTAATATCATATGCTAATACTCAATTTTATTTATTAGTAATTTTTTTAAATGGTTTACCTTGATTATGTTCTTGAATTGAGCCAAAACATCAGGAACATATGCTTTAACTTGGTCTATGGACATGTTGTGGAAGTAACCAGCTGCTAAGTCATTCTGACCAATATCAAATGTGTATAATGCTTGAGAAAAATACTCTGCTTTTGGTAACAATGTTTCATATACTCCACCTACCAAGAAAAACAGATGGTGACTTATTGAGGCAATTGATTCGAGTGACTATTACATCAGCATATTAAGTTTTTTCGTATTAGGTGAGATCAATTACGTGAAATACAGTGCACCATAATTTTTATTGCAAATTGCATCTAAAAATGTGGGATCGTTTGTCGGCTTGGCTAGTTACATGTGGACTAATTCATAGATCTTTGGCTTTCGATTACTAAAGAATAGAGACTTTACAAATAAATAGACATTTCATTGCTGTCATTTTATGAGTATATGGTTACAATTATCTATGTTCCGAATGCGCTTCTGATGTAACCAAGAGAGGACTGTTAGATAAGAATAGAATGTGATATAGATCAATCAGAAGAGAGGTATAAATAATTAGTATTTGTAAGTAGGATTATTAAATCTTGGTTGATGGTTTTACTTCAAAAAATTCTTTGTTTCTTTTATCTCTAGTGATTGAGCTATCCTCAATCTAATTAAAGTTCTTGTTGAAAAACAATTGTTTTTTCTTATTTTCTAGTCGGAATACACACTACAAGCCTACAAGTGAACTCATATAGTTATGATTTTTTAGTCCACTTTATCTCGTAGTGTCCGTTCACAAGTTGGTTTCTGGAGAAAAAGGAAAGGCTTGAGAGCTATCTTACAACGATATTTCCTGACTTTAAAGCCTTCACCTTTCATCTATTATCCTCTAAAAACTAACTCGCAAAACAAATCCTTAGAATTATCTTGCACAAGATTGTAAATGAGATGTATATAAAATAGTAAAAAGAACATTCATTCTTAATACCTTTACTCTGAAATATTTTGGACCTGCGCTGGAAATCATTGAACTGATTGAATTGAACATCCAAAGAGAAAGGACTAAAACCACCAAACTGATGAAGGGTTGTATTCTGAGGTCTAATGGTTGATCCAGCAGTTGCAAAGTTGGCTCCATGGCTAAAATTTGACCCAACCGCATCAAGGTATGCATTCAAATATGGCACGCCCAGATTCTTAGCTTTTATGCATAAAATAAAAAATTATGACAAAAAACTTAAAATTAAATTCTGCCTTTGTCAAAGAAAAATTATCACTGATTGCTCCAAAGTCTAAAGTCCATGGAGTATGCCAACTTTTAACAATACTTCTAAGACTTTTTCTAGATTTGTTTTTATAACTTTAGACAAAAAAATCTACTTTAATTGTACAACAATGGCTAAATAGTAAATTTAGGTGTAAAAAGTAAGATAAGTATAACCCAATAACAATTAAAGTAATTTTATGATGCACAAAAGGGTAAAATTGTTATTACATGTTGCATGAGTCTTCTCCCTAATAATATTTGAGGATATTAAATGTATGCAACTTTATCATCATGTGGTTTGCTGTATTATGAGTTAATGACAGAGACAGAAAATAGTTAACACTATAAGTTTACCACGTATCCTTATTGCTTAGTAATTATTCTTTCCTTTACAATTATGGTAATTTTATTCTCAGTCATTGAATTTTGAGTTAACAGAATCTTTTGTAACTTGTAAAAAATAATGAGTTATCATAATGTTTTCTTGTTTAGTGCGCAAAATTTCTTGTTTGGTCCAGATACTATACAAGACACACAGATTTTGACAGGTGACAGTAAAAAAAATTATGGGTCGAGATTTTTATTTTTGAATTAAGTAAATAAAAAGTTAGATATTTATTTATATCATCACATTCTAGTATTTTAAAGAAGATCTCAGATTATTTTGACTTGACACAGCATGAGTCACAGGAAGTGGAATGATAAACATATTTAAGCTTATTTTATATTTGAAGTCCATTGAGTATATGTTATATATAAAGCTGAAAAAGTATTAAATATGGATTTACGGGCTCAAGTTAAGGTGGAAACAAATTAGATTGTCTATCAGTAGTCTATTATCTACTCTATAATAGACTAGACCAGGCTATATTTTTTCTTATGAACATGTCAAACTTGGGCTTTTAAAAACCTATTTAGTTTAACAGGTCATCTAAAAGGCCTATCAAACATAACAAATCAATATATTTAGTTGTATTATATAGTAATTTTCATATCATATAATTTTAACATAATTAAAATTATTATATATGTAATTTTAATATAAAAATTTATCCGAAAATATAATATAATTATCAGGGTTATAAGAGTTTAATTAAAATAGACCTACTAGCCTATTTAAATGTAGAAATGATGACCAATTTTAAGATTATATAATATAACAAACTTTTATATAAACTAACAATTTAGACTACACTTTTAAACAAATCAGGCTTGAGCTTTGAACTTTTCTTAAACAAACTAACAGGTTAGATTTAGACTCTTATTTGTTATATATGTTAGTCTTACTTATGGCAAAACTTGATCTAACTTGTTTTGGCTCTAACCTCAAGTACAACTTATTCTAATATTAGATCAATGGTTTTTTTGTATTTGAGTTAATGACAAAAAAAAAAGTAATTAGCACTATAACTTTGCTACCCATCCTCATTGCAAAATAATTATTCTTTCCTTTACAATTATGGTAATTTTCTTCTCAATCATTGAATTTTGAGTTAACAGAATCTTTGTAACTTATAAAATATAATTAGTTATCAGAATGTTTTCTTGTTTAGTGTGCAAATTTTCTTGTTATGAGTAATAATGACAATTATTGAAGGAAAACGACAACAATTGATTCTGTCGGTGGACGTTTGAAAATCAAAATAAAATCGAGAAGGAAATATTTTTTGTACAAAATATAAATTAATGAAATCCTTACTATAGAAGATTAAAAAAAATGAAATCAGGCATCCATAAATATCATTACTCTAAACTATAACAGTGATACCAATTTAAGAAAAAAAGTTTAATAATTCGAACCACATAACATGGTCGTAATCACTGTAATCACATTACATCACAACTGATAGCAAATCATAATAATGAAGATGTATTAGGATACAATGCAACCGTATAGGGCTGCACTAATAATATTAGGTTGCTCGAATTCAAAAATATTTGTTAATCATAAAATAATTCATATCATAATGGTTGAAATTGTAGTAATCACAACTTTTTCTACAATTGTAACGATCATTTTTTAAATTGTGGACCACATCACTGGATGCGGCTACAATATTGCAGTTATGATGATCACCACAACCGTAATTGCAGCACAATGATGTAGCTGTCTCGGGCCGCAACCCAACTGCATCAGACCAATTTGGATCGCATCAGACTGAATCGAATCCAAATTTTTTTTTAATCACAAAATAATTCAAACCACAACAAGCGCATCCCAACAACCACAATCACAATAATTACGATTATTACCACAGTTGCAATCACGACCATAATTTGAAACAACATGAACCACTTTCAAAAAATCATATATGTTTGAGAGTACTTTCAAAAAATCATACATGTTTGAGAGTTTGTTTTTAAAAGTAAAATAATAAAATGTCGATGATATTCCAATTATCTTTTATAACTCACAAGTTTTTTCTTTCTTTCTTTCTGTTAAGCTACAAAAACCAACTGAACCCTTACATAAGATGCAGATATGAAAGTGAAAAGAGTAAATGAAAGTATTATACCTAAGAAATCAATGATAAGACGGCCATCACAGTATCGACCTGCAGGGTGATGGAAGTAAGACTCTCCATGAGGAGGACCAGCTTGTCCAAATGCAGCAGAAAGGCCTCCAGTGTCTGAATTAGAATCCCCAAAGTTAAAGATTGCAGGGAAATTGCAATGCCTTGTAGTTGCTAATGAGTTTGTAATTGCCAAACAGAGCATAAGCCAAAGGGAAAGAGGTTTCATATTCATGTTAGGGTTATGGCAGCACCAGTCAAAGAAATGAGGATGAAAAGATAGGGACTGAAGATGGATAAGTTAAGAGAATTTTTTTATATTAATGATATTATTACAGGAACTGATAAAGGGGTGGGCTATCAACATCTTATGTTTGAAGTCTATCTAGAAAGGAGAGCCCTTTGTACAATAAGTAGATAAATGTAAGACAAAGCTATTTATCATTCATTCATTAATATATTATATATTTATACTATATATAAAGCTAAAACTTGAAATAACTTTCCTCATAATATAATTTTCATTTCCTTTATTACCCTTAACATTATTTAATTTTTACAAAAAAAAAAACTATATAATCCTAAGCAACTACCACCAATATATTAATTAACCACATATCTCACCTTAAATTAAACATTATCGTAAATACAAAAAATATAATATAAAGTACACCGAACACAAAAATATATTTTAATTCAAAAAAATGAAATATATAAAAATTGAATATGTAGTATCACACAATATTCGTTGGCAGACACGAAGTGCCTGCACACACTAGTATACATAAGAGATAAATTTGTTTATACCAAAATTAAGTTATACTTAATTTCAGTCATTCATTTTTTTAAATCCAACAGACCAAATTGGTAAGTGCGATACTTTTTTTCTCTCTCATCACTTATTGCACTCACCCATTCAGATCGTTCGATTTAAGAAAATGAATGGTTAACATTGAGTGTAACTAGTATAACTTAACTTATGTGTAAACGAATCTCTCCTTTTATATATATATATATATATATATATATATATATATATATATATAAGTCTTTAATTTTTTTATGATGGATATTACATTGATATAAGTTTCTTAAATAATTATATCTGAATGCATGTGAGTATGTATGATAAATTGATAAATATTTTATATGTGTAACCATTTTGTTGTTGATTATTGTGTATGTGGTATGAAAATACATAGATTTGAAATTAGGGTATGAGTGAACTTGAGAAAATCATAAGTTAGTTGTGAGTGGTGGCATGACTAACTTTATATGGGGATTAAAAGTAATTTTTAAGTGAGAATGAAATGTCAATTAATTTGTAGGATTAGGAAAATTAATGACTAGTATTTGAGGAGTTAGTATTTTGAGAAAAACTAGCAAGTTACCCGTGCATTTGCACGGGGCGGTATTTTTTGCCGCATGATTAAGAACACATATTACATGTGCATTTATGATTAAGAATATGTATGTTGCTCGTGCATTCGCATGGTTAAAAACATATATGTTACCAGTGCATTCATATTGCTGAAAATTATTAATTATATATAAAATTATACGGTCAGACCATACAGTTTGACTGTTTAAATCAGATAAACTTAATATGAGACATCTTCTGGTTTAACGTCTTACTCGACTTTCCCAATATTGTTTTTTACACATACATACCATGATATTGTTAATAGTATCCTATTAATCAAAAAAATCATCAATAAATTTATAATTTTATTATTATTTGATTCCAAAATAATATTAGTATAAAAATAAATATTATTATTTGACTCTAAAATAACTACAAAACAATATGTTATGATTCATATTATTATTATTATTTTAATATTGCTATAGTAACATTATATTTTAATATTGTATAGGTAATCATATTCCTTTTATTTTTAAATAAATCACATGTCATGAGGGCTTGAGAGATTGACACATGTCATGAGGAAGTTCTTGAGGGATTGACACATGTCATTGAGAGATTGACACATGTTGATCCATAAAATTTGAGTTTTTATATTTATTTATGACATTAAAAATATAATTATTTATTTATCAATATAATTATAATTGTGCATTAAGTTTCTAATGTTAAATAATTGTTTAATATGCTCAATTAATCATGCACGTTATGCAAATCAATAAATCAGAATAAATTATAGATTAATGAATCCAAATATAAATAAATTATCGGAAATGATGTAAAACATTATTGAGTATATATTAATCAATTAATATTTCATAATTTCATTAATTATAATACTGCAAATTTATATTTCATTTTTGTAACTGATCCATAAATTTAAACAAAAAATTGAATATAAATTGAATTAAATATTAATATTCCGAAAATTTATTATTTATGATTTGACAAATTTATATGATTAATAAACATTACTTAAAATTAAAATTAGGGAATTATAAATAATTTAATCAAAATATAAATCAAACAAATTAATTATCACAATCAAATCAAATTGCTTTAATATTTTGATTGTCATATGCTATTAAAGATTAAATAGAAATTAATCCAAAAACGCAATGAAAAATCAAATCACAAAACTAATTTTAAGAACAATTATTTAATTTTTAGATAACGGAATAAAAGATATTCAAAGACAATTATACCTAATAATTTTGGCTTCTAAAATGTAACTAACAATTGATTAATTGTGTACAATATCATTTTTGTAACT
>NW_017715468.1:0-624 GCF_001865875.1 Lupinus angustifolius
TTTTTATGTTTCTTTATGACATTATTATTTAATTATTTCTTTATCAGTATAATTATAAACATGCATTAAATTTCCAATGTTAAACTAATCATGTAATATGATCAATTAATCACACTTGTCATAAAATTCAATGAATCATGACAAATTACATATAAATATAAATTGATCCATAAATTCAAATTTTATAATTAATCCATAAATTCAAACAAAATAGAATATAAATGGAATTGAACATAAACATATTTCACAAATTTATTATTTACAATTATGCAAATTTATATCCATAATGAGCATTACTTAAAATTAGCAAATCATAAATAATTTAATCAAAATATAAATCAAATCAATTAATTATCATAATCAAATGAAATTTCTTTAATATTTTTATTATTACATCCTATTAAAGAGAAATTCAATCAAAAAACACAATAAAAAATCAAATAACAAATATAAATGTGAAAGACAATTATTTAGTTTTTAGATAATAGAGCAAAATACATCAAAGACAATCATGCCTAATAATTTCAGTTTCTAAAATGTAACTACCAATTAATATTACTCAATTAATACATTCAAATACATTAATGAGTAATTATTACTCAATTAGCATTCCACAAATTTATT
>NW_017715469.1:0-12806 GCF_001865875.1 Lupinus angustifolius
ACATATTCAACAATTAAACATGCCAAATTATTTATGATGAGAATAAAAAAAATTAAAGATTATTCTTACTAATATAAAGTTGACACATTCAGATAGTGAAAAAAAAATAACTTCGAATGAAAAAGAACAAACACATAATAAAATTAAAGAACTATTATTCTACAATCAGATAATGAATATAACCTCTAATCGTTGTATTATAGGATGTGAGGTTTCTTTTCTGCAAATGTCGAAACAAAGAATAGGGCCAATTCGTATTTCCTGCTTTAGAAAAATAACCACACAGGAAAAAATATTTTAACAAATATCATGTGATAAAAAATACTCAAATTCACTTGTTGTGCAAAGGAGAATAAAATTGAAGATTTTAGTAAGATATGGACACATAGACATAACACTAACCCGTATATATACTTTAAGGGAGAGTCAAACTGCAAATGAAGAAATAAGATGATAAAAGTGAGATAAGATAAGAAGATAAATAAATTCATAACAATAAACAAACACATACAATATTGTAACTAAATGTGTGTGTATATATATAAATGGAGATCGAGTACATAACATAGTTATTGAATGTTTGGTCATTGTTAGGGATGAAATCCTTCTAAATCAGACACTAAGAAAGATGATTATTGGAAGAACAAATCTACAAAATAATGAAATCAATTGTACCATATATACAATATAAACAAATCAAAGAAAAAATAAGAATACACATACATAATAAACAAAAAATCAATTAAAATATCTAGAAAATAAGAACATATCTAAAAGTAAACAAATGAATGAAAAAATAAAAAAAATGCACTTTTAACAACATATTTACAAAAGAAGAACAAATCTACAATGATGAAGATTGAGTAGTGCGATACAGAAGCTACCATATTAAGTTAATGAATGAAAAAATCAATAAAAATACTCTTTAAACAACATATTTATAAAATAAGAACAAATCTACAATGATGAAGATTTAGTAGCGGGATATAGAATCCATCATATTAAGTTTAAACGAAATGAAGATTGACGAATGAAACATTGGATTGTAGACATGTGAGAGAAGAATAGAGAAATATGAAATGAAAGAGGGAAAAGAATATGGAGATATAAAATGATAATGGTGGAGAAGTAATTCATATGTGAAAAAGGATTCAATCCCCTTTATTGTGAGATATAATTTCTTCATGGAATAAAAAACATATGGACCCATTAATCATTAGAATTAAATTGTACAATGAACAAAAATGGAAGATTGACATGTTTTGGAGGGAAAGTTTTGATTGAGAGATTGACACATGTCATGAGAGACCTTTAGTTTTGATGAGAGATTGACACATGTCATGAGGGCTTGAGAGATTGATACATGTCATGAGGGACCTTTAGTTTTGATGAGAGATTGACACATATCATGAGGGCTTGAGAGATTGACACATGTCATGAGGGACCTTTTTTTGTTATTTAGGTAATAGACAAGAGTGTAATGAGAGTTAGTATTTTGAGAAAAGAAAAAAAAAGTTCTTGGGTTTGTGCAATTGAAGATAATACTTCTAAAATATTTTGTTACATAAAAGATAGATGTCCCTAAGTTCTCTTGGTAATTGAGGATGGATTTGGCTAATCACACACTTGAAAATATAGTGATAATTGGGACTTCACTAATCATGACACAGTAAAAACACATTGGAACTAAGACAAGTAACTTAGGTGATAGTTTTGGAAAATTGTGTTTATTGAGAGCCTACGAGTATTTACACACTTGAAAGTGTAGTGAGATTTGAGACTTTTCCCGATGATATTTGATCATTAAGTTAATATTTTGAGCTTGTCCATTTGACTTTGCATGACAAACATGCATTGAGACTGAGATGACTAAATGAGCTAACTTCAGTAGAGTGTATATGTTGCGTTCTTGTTGTTGGAGAAAATGGAAAGATGCGGTGATAGAAATATCATTGCAGATTTGGATATGGATGACAATGGCAATAATTCATCAAGAAGACTTGAGAGATTCCTTAGGTAGGACGATCAAGTGAGAGTCCGGTCTTATACTCATATGACCAGGATAATCCTAAATGCAATGGTATGGCTTACCATGTTGCACTTCTAGTAAAGGTAATTGAAAAAAAGTAACATTGTTACTTGCCGATGTTAAGAAAATCTATATTTTCGGTTGCTTTCCCAATAGGACCTTGACCTTCAGCCATTTTGATGGAGAATTGTTGGTTGACATGCTTATTCATTGCATGAAAGATATATTAATTGAGGACGTGAAATCCTACTGTAAAAATACTAACTTCATGCAACATTTGGATATGTTTAACATTGATTAATTATATTAGTGTTAAGTGTTGTATCACCTTAATGTTACTCTCTATATAATTCCAGGATGAGGTCAACATAGTTGATGCTTACTCCCTTGTGTGTGTTTTCTTTTGTCTATATAATATATATGATCAGGTTTGTTGCAATTGCACTTTGGATAACCATTGATAAAATATAAACAAGAAAAAACTTAGCTATTGCATACTTAAGTATTTTGTCTATGTTAGAATTTTTAGCTCTAATTTAGGAAAGCCCTCATCTTTTGAACTAACTTTTGTATATGTCACCTTTTATGAAAATGATTGGTGAAATATTATTTTTGCACATATAATATATTTTATAATTATGTTTATAAGAGTACATTAACGATTTTGTAAAATTGCATAATTAAAATGGGAGAATTAATAGATCATGGTGGATTTTTGAGGTTGAACATAGTGCATCGTTTTTAGAGTTTAGATATTATTGAATGTTTTTGTATTCTGAACCTATTGGTCCAATGAACCTATAAATAAAATAAATGTGCAATAAAATATAAAAATGTTTTTTAGCAATTTAAAAAAAAATATTTAGACAAAATAACGACTTTGAAGATGTCATATACCTCCAATATTCTCCAAAATAACTTTGAGACATCATAACCCCATTTTTTTTTCTCCATGACTGATTACAACTTGTTGGATTGTTAAATGAAGGAGGTTGATTTCACGAGTCAGACTCTTCTCTAGTATTAGAGAGGGAAGTGCTATAAAAAACAAAGTAAAAAGGAAGATGAAATGATAGTTAAATCCTTTTATTTATGTTTGGAATAAAAGCTTCAAAAGTTGAGAGTAATTACTCATTTTGACCTCTCATGTTTTTTGACCTTACCAAGTTAGTCCCTAATAAATTTAAATTACCATTTATTTCACAACAATTTCACCATGGACCTATGTTAGTCCTTCTATCCATACCTATCAATTAATGTTAACGACTTGGTCTACATGGACCATTCACTACTGACTTGGCGAGATGTTTTCCGTCCATATGGGCATGACTCACACGTTAAGGGTCCATGTGTGTTTTCCCTAAAACAAAACGACGACATTTTCAATTTTTTAGGTTTTTTTAAACATGAACCCTATTACTAGATGGAAAAGGAGATAAGTTATCTCCTAGTATAAGTAGATAAGTTATCTCCTCCTGTCAGTGAAATCATGACATGTGTCATGTTTCATCATTTTCTATAAAAATATTTTTAAAAATAAACAAAATAGCACACATGTCACATTTTTACTGGCTAGAGGAGATAAGTTATCTCCTGATATGAGGAGATACATTATTCTCTATATATAATCGCCGCAATCGCATCATAGTGCAGTTATCGTGTGATACTAAATCAAAATAACACGACTTTAATTTAACCGCATTTAAGGCACATGGGACTACATTTAGGTTGTTTAGGACCATCAAACCATATTAAATTGCATCAAAATAAAAAAAGATCCTCCGAACATCTCGAGTTTTCTTAAGTATAACTTTCTTTTCTTGGGGCGCAAGGAAAAATATGAAAGTGGTCAATGTGATGTGTGTAAAAAACTTTTGGTAATGACTATTTGACAAATTAGTAAGAACAAGTTGCAAGAATACCACTGGTTTTTTTAGTGTAGAGTTCTATTATATTTGGTTTTTAATCACATTTTTAGAGAACATGGGATGCTTTAGTTTATGGTAGTGCCTATTCATGTTGCCAAGTACCTATTTACAGATTGAAGAACCAATCATAATTTTATAAAATAAAAAATCAAATTTTGATTGATGAATGAAAAGTGTCAATAATAGTTTGGAGTGCTAATAACATTAGCCTTATGGTATTATTACACTGATTTTGACATGCTAGTTCAATCACCGCTATGAATTGGGAAGAAAAATGTCTCCTGAATTGAGAAGGTTTGAATCTAAAGTACTCAACTCAATAATACTTTTTCTCCATGTTATTCTTTATTTTAACATGGTATTAGAAAAAGATTATGGAGGAAGAAATTGATTTAAGGAAACCTAATGATGAAAAGCATGACAAACAGAATTTCATCATATCAAACTTTGAAGACTTTAATTACAAGAATAACACAAGTCTTGAACCAGAACCAAACCTAGATCCACACACCTATTGTTGATATTTCTACAGAAAATACTAGCGTCAAATTGGATGGCATGATGTATGCCTTGTGGTCCCAAGTATTATTTGAAATGTACATCTTTCAATGACCTAACCCAATGGAGCGTGCGATTGTTATTTCGAAGTACAATATGATCCTATAAGAAGATATAGTTTATATCTTCTGGATGGATTGGATATCAACTTGATAAAATTCGGAGTGACATGTTATAGTTACAACCATTCCCCACTATAAAATAAGCACATGCTCATGTTCGAGGGGACGGTAGTGTACAAGTTGTTGTGATGAGAATAACCAAGAATTCTATTGGTGCAGTTATGGCCTCTAAGGAGTTAAGATAGGTAGACAAATGTCTCATACCTCGAGTAACAAAATGATTAAGAAAACCGTCAAAATTAAGGCACCAATAGAAGGGGTAGGATGTACTCATTATAAAAACATGAATCACGTGTGTGAAACTTTCTTTAAGTTAAAAGTGTATCCAAAATTGTGGAATGAACTAAAAACATGGTAACAACTGAAAGTTGCTGCGAATGGAAGGTTTGGACAAGTTGTTTTAATGAGTGCAGGAGCACAACTATCCATTACCTCACAAATAGAATCTTCAAGTGGATTGACAACCCCAAACGAAGAGGTGACTGTGCTAAGGCACTACTTATTTCTAATAAGAAATATAACAATAGCTAGATAATTAACTCTAATTATCGCTTATAGGTCAATGTTTGAGTATCCACTCATTAAGTTCATATCCGTTATCAGTTTCAGAAGTCTTATAGATTGTCAGTAATTAGATCACTTGTTTAGTAACCTAAAATAAATAGTCAATATAATTGTATTAAATATATGATGTCCACCTTAATTAGAAATTATGAATTTCTAACAATCTCCCACTTGGGCTTCATATTTTTTCTCAAACAATTATATCACATATTCTTTAGGCACATATATGTATGTTATTTATATTTAGACTTATTCTTAATACAATCTGGTTCATCTCATATATCAACTATGGAACCATCGTGACATTCATCACATTCAAACATGACTCGACCACGATGATCACCATATTAATATACTTAATGATATAGATCAAATATGGATGAGTGACATGGAAATTTCATACAATGTGATCTCAAACATGTCTATTTCCAACTGATCATTCTTTATTCTTCAGTAAGATCATTCCAAAGTCTTTAATTGCAACACAATAGTTATAATATACAAGTTCAATTTTATGATGCATAAAATTATATATGATGTCTAAAGTATCATAAATCATATTGACTCACACTGAACTAAAGTATCCTTAGGAACAACACTCATATGAGCAACATGTTCATGAAAGACTTTAGGTACCAAACCCTTAGTCAGTGGATCAACTAGTATAAAATTTGTTCTTATATGTTCTATGAAAATTTGTCTATTTGAATACTTTATTTAATAACCAGAAACTTGATGTAAATAAATTTTGA
This sequence comes from Lupinus angustifolius, assembly GCF_001865875.1. Classification (NCBI taxonomy): domain Eukaryota; kingdom Viridiplantae; phylum Streptophyta; class Magnoliopsida; order Fabales; family Fabaceae; genus Lupinus; species Lupinus angustifolius. The sequence continues at coordinate 5,954 of NW_017715469.1, forward strand.
CTTTGTAGAACTCTTTTACTGTTGGAGTAAAGAACCACATACTTATTATCATAATAAATTCTTAATGGTCTTTCAATGTCATTGACCACATGTAAGTTAGTGACAAAATTCTGTAATAGTCTAATGTTTCAAAATAAACCATGAACTCTACAACCATGGTTGAAGGAGCTATGAGCGTCTGCTTAGCAGACCTCTAAGAGATAGCACCTCCAACCAATACAAACACATATCCAGAGGTGGAGTGTCTATTGTCTAGACATCCAACAAAATCAGTCAGAGTACCCAATAATCTCTAAATTCTCATACCTCTGATAAGTGAGCATGTACTTCTTTGTTCTCTTAATGTAATTCATAACACGTTTGAATGCCTTCCGCTATGTTGGGACGTGTGCAAACTTGAGCATACATTAGAATTCCTACTACATATGCATAAGGAATCTATTGCATCTCGTATCTTTCAAGGTCATTTTTGCGGCAGTGTTCAAGACTAAACTTGTCTCCCTTAACTATAGCCTATAGGGGTATCCCATGGTTTACTGTCTTTTATGCCAAATCTATCTATGACTTTATCTACATAGTTTTTTTGTGTGACAACCTTAAGATACCTTGAGAGCGACCTCTCAGTATCTAAATACCTAATATAAAAGAAGCTTCCCCAAGATCTTTCATTTCGAAATTCTTCGTTAGAGATCTCTTGGTATCATGCAACAGTCACATATTACTGCTAGCGAGTAGTTTATCATCGACATATAATTCCAGGAATATAAATTTACTCCCGCCGAACCTGTGGTACACGCAATCATCAACTTTATTTTCCTCAAAACCATATGAGGTAATAACTTGATGAAACTTGTGATTCCATTGACGAGAAGTTTGTTTAAGGCCATATATGGATTTCTTTAATTTCACCATTTAGAAACACAGTCTTAATATCCATCTGATGTAGCTCTAAATCAAAATGAGCTACTAGTGTCAATAGTATTCTAAATGAATCCTTCGGAGATACTGGAAATAAGATTTCTTTATAATCAATGTTTTCTTTCTGAGTGAAGTCTTTAGCAACTAGACGAGCTTTATATCTGTCAATATTACCCTTCGAATCCCTCTTGGTTTTAAATATCCATTTGCCACCAATAGGTTTCGCACCTTCAGGTAATTCGACAATATCCCAAACGTCATTATCATGCATAAACTTCATCTCATCCTTCATGTCATCAATCCACTTTTGAGAGTTAGAACTTTTCATGACTTGACAGAAGTTCAATGGATCATCTTATGTTAACCTGATGTCATCATCATGTTCTTGAAGAAATACAATATAATCATCAGGAATTGCACTTCTCCTCTCTCTTGAGGCTGTTGAATTTGTTCTATAGGTAATTGAGGGAGAACCTCATTATTGTCTTGCTCTGGAATATTGTTAGAGACAATATTCCGAACATTATCTTCTATTATCGAATTTATTCCTTGAATGATAATAGACACAAGAACTTGTTCACCATTTTTGACATGTTCTTCCTTAAAGACAACATTCCTTATGTTCTCTTCCCAAAATCAATTTCCTCAAGAAATCTTGCATTTCCCGTCTAGAAAAAAATTGAAGTGGGATCATAAAATTTATAACCCTAAAAGCGTTCATCATGACCAACAAAATAACAACTAACTGTTCTTGAATCCAGTTTTCTTTCATATAGCCTATAAAGCTGCGCCTCAGTTGGACAACTTCAAATGTGCAAGTATTTTAAGCTTGGTCTTTTATTAATCCAAAGCTCATATGATGTTTTGTTAGCTGGTTTACTTGACACCCTATTAAGGATGTAAACTGTGGTCTTTAAAGCTTCCCACAAAGAGACTCTGGTAAGGAAGAATAATAATCATATTTCTCACCATATCCTTAAGAGTTCGGTTTAATCGCTCAACAACATCCTTCATGCTAGGTTTGCGTGGCATAGTGTATTGCAGAACAATTTCACATTCTTTGAGGAAAAATACAAATAGTTCATTCACATCATCCTTATTGTTCTTTTTTTTCTTATTCTGAGAGGTCATAGTCAAATGAGCACTTTTAGTCTTATCTCTCTATAATCTCTTTATCTCTTGCACACAATGAGATATAAACTCATTAAGAGACTATTTGTCCTTCTGAGTGTTGTAGCTCACTTTGAATGACCTAAAGTGTGCAGGAAGCGCGATCAAAACCAAGTGCACGAGCAAGTCATGACCAAGCTCTAACTTAAGTGACTTAAGTTTTGATGCGAGATTAGACATCTCCATAATATACTCCCTTATATTTTCTTTATCTTTATACTTCATGGATATGAGTTTAACCAAAAAGCTACATGCTTTTCATTTATGGCAAAGTATGGTTCTATTTCTTCATGGAAATTCCTTGCACTCTCACCCTCAGAAATAGATCCCTGAAACGCTTCTAAAATAGAGCGTTTCATGATCATTAGACACATTCGATTAGAGAGTATCAATTTCTTAATTTTAACCTCCTAGAGGAATTCCATAGTAGAAATGAATTTCTCCACCTGAAGTGTCAGGTTTAAATCCATACAGCCGAGAATAATTTTACGGTTTCCTTATAGACCTTAAAGTTTGTCCCAGTCAGCAATGAGATGTTCTTAATTTGAGCAGAACTATTTGCAGCACTAGTAAAAGATCAAAACAAATTGCAATATTTCCTACAATTAAAGTCACATTCAACTTAAATACTTAAATTCAAATGATGATGAGGCAGATCACGAGTTATCTAGCACAACAATAATATTCAGTCTTTGGACAAAAATATTAACTTGTAAGTGATACACTTAATGTAGTAATCAACCATTGATAATCAGTCCTGTCAAACAATAAACATTTCTTTGGATCAACTTATTATTCACATAGAAAGTCATATGATTATCGCATATTTATTCCTACAAGTATGTTTGTAATTTAGGCCAAATAGTAATCTTCCTTTGGGCCGATCACTATTCGCATAAAATGCAAACATACAATTATCTTGATATTTCATATCAATCACTAATGATACTCTTGTTTGTAATTGTCAAAAATTGATCATAATGCATGTCAAATAATAAATCATTCTTTGGACTGATTTATCATTAACATATGCAATCTTATAATAATCACATGTTTACATCAAATGTGTGTATATAATCCGGCCAAATAATAATATTCTTTTGGGTTGATTAGTATTCACATGGATACATATACCCACTAGCATTTGACATTTATTATGAATAATTCACAGAAAAGATGTCACTTTGGCGACTTTTTGTTTAATAGGTTCACTTAAAATGTCCAACAATTTTATTTTCTAAAAGAAAAACCATTTAGTTGAGTTTAATTCAATATAGCCTTAATCCAAAATATATATTATCTTTATCCACATATAAATACATATATCCATTATAGCCTATTGGTAGCAATGCATCATTTTCATCACAAGGATTGCATTTCGAATACTATTAATGGTCCTTTTGAATTTTCCATAAAAAAAAATATTGTCATTTTATACATGATTAAACATGACAATGCAAATTGTTCAAACAGAAACAATGCTTCAATAATAGCAACCACTTAATAATGCAATCAGCCACCAACAAATGCAACAAACCATAAGTGTTGAAACTATTTAAACAAACAAGTCATGTAATATATATATATTATATATATATATATATAAAAGACATGTTCACATAATAGACTTATCACAAGATACCTAACACAACATCAGTTTCTAGTCTTTGGACAGAGAACTCAATTTGTAAGTGGTACTCTCAATGTAATGATCAAATATTAACAATTAGTCTTGTCAAACAATAGTCTTTCTTTGGACCAACTATTATTCACATGAAAAAACTTTATAATTTTTACTTATTTATCCTCATATATATGTTATTACTTGGGCAAATTGCATATTCCTTTGAGCCGAACACAATTCGCATAAATAATCTCATACACATCTGTGTAATCTTAATAAAGAATAATTACTAGACAAAAGGAAAACAATATGGGTCTCTTATAAAAAAATTATGATTTTTGAATTAAAACATTCAGATATGATATCTTTTATGATTAAAAAATCTAATCCAATAATATAATTCCAAATCAAAAAAAGATATTATATATATATATATATATATATATATCAATGTATAAAAGTGGATGCAATCTTAATCAAATACAAAGTAGATCGTGAGTGAAAAGCATAAAAAGATATATGTAAATCATTATAAAAAATTCCAAATCGAATATGATCAAACATATCTTAAAACATATATGTAACACTATATATATACACTTTCACACATAAACATAGTAAAGTATATAAATAGCATACAAATGCGCACCTAAAAATGTGATATAATTGTTTTAGGAAAATATGAAGCTCAAGTGGGAGATTGTTAGAAATTCATAATTTCTAATTAAGGTGGGCATCATATATTTAATACAATTATATTGAATATTTATTTTAGGTTACTAAACAAATGATCTAATTACTGACAACCTATAAAACTTCTGAAACTTATAATAGATATGAGTTTAATGATTGGATACCCAAACGTTGACATATAGGGGATAATGTGAACTCTATAAGTAAACACATAAGGAATGATTGTGGTCCCTAAGACACAAAATCACAAATAGTTTTCACATCTCCCCATCAAAGAGTAAACGAATGTCCCAAAAGGAATTCAGGATTTGGTTGAGGAAGATCATCATACCAAAACTCTCTGAAAAGGTATATCGAAGGAGTAGATAAGAGAACATATATTCATGTATGACTTTGTATCCTTGTTTTATATTATGTGTGAGAATCATGAGATTCAATTTCCTAGGATTGGTATTTCACCAATCATCAGGAAATATCTAACAGGTGGTATCAGAGTGTTCTCGTTATCCCTTATAGGTCAATCGTTTGAGTATCCACTCATTAAGCCTATATCCGTTATCAGTTTCAGAAATCTTATAGGTTGTGAGTAATTAGATCACTTGTTTAGTAACCCAAAAATAAATAGCCAATATAATTATATTAAATATATAATGTCCACCTTAATTAGAAATTATAAATTTCTAACAGATATATCAATGTTTTATATATGAAAGTTGTTATCAATGTATTTCTTATTATTACTTTAGAAAATATGTAAAAAAAACATGTTCATTGAAGAAAATGGATATATGTATCACAACTACTTCGATGAATTTATTTTTCACAATAGTCAACCTTCATTTACTTTATATTATTTAAAAATATCATAATTTGAAATTTAAACTATCCATTAATGATATATGACTTTTCAAACGAAATTTTTTACCAAGTTTCCAGTTTCTCTTCTCCTATCCATGCACTTCCCTACTTAATCACACATACATATTTTTAAAACAATAGTTTTGTATTGTCTATTAATCGTAAATAGTCAATTACTAATAAACCATACAATCCATGGAAATATAGTAGATTTGATAGGTTGATATTATTTTGCTTTCTTATTTATTTATGTTGATGTTTAGTTTAATATCCATGCCAAATTCAATTGATTAATGAGTTAAGTATATTATTTATAAAGTTGGAATATAGCTCTCAATATAAAAGGAGAGGTAGGACATGGATGATTTTTATATGACAAAAGCAATTAATTTTTGTTGTTGACTATGGACAAAATGGTTAAAATAAGATATAAAGAATGCAAGAATAATTATACTTACTAATTTAAAGTGTGTTGAAATAATATTTTAGATTCAAGGTTCATCAATTTCGAGATTAGTATTTTCATTTTAATGATTTGTGGTAAAAATTTATAGTTTTGATGTTTATTTAATAATTTATGTTTTAGTGAGAATATTGAAATGATTTAAAAAATAACAATTTTTTATTTTTCCATTCAATATTGTGTAAGTGAGAAGTCAGTGTAATGTTAGTGATCTCAAATCTCAAATGTCCATGTTCAAGTTATAAATGCTTATGTTTTAAATAAAATATGGTTATTATAGATTTTAATGGATATTTTGGGACATAATATATATCAATATTTTATATGAAATTTGTTATTAGTGTATTTCTTATTATTATTTTGGAAAGAAATATAAAACATTATGCATATTAAAGAAAATAGATATATTCATCACAACTTCTTCAATAGATTTATTTTTAATGACAATTAACTTTTTAACAACCCTTACACTTAGCATTTCATGTGCTTTATGTCATTGGAAAAAATCATAATTTGAAATTGAAACTTCCATTTAGAATATATGACTTTCCAAACAAAAAACTTTGAGAAGTATAAGGTTTTTTTGTATAAGTCAATCAAGATACTTGGATTATGTAATTGTTCTAATAAGCAATTTTTTATTAAATATAAATTTTAGATTTTTTTCTTCTTCCTATTTTTCTCTTCCCTACCTAATCACATATACATATTCTTAAAACAAGATTTTTTGTTGTCTATTAATTTCAAATGGTTAATTAATTGCAAATGTAGTTGTTTATAATTTAGTGAGAATATTGTAATGAATTACAAGATCAAATCTCTCCTTCTTCCATTTAATCTTGTGTGAGTAAGAAGTTTGTGTATTGTTACTAATCTCAATTGTCAGCGTTTAAGTCATAAGCATTTATCTATTAATAATATAATAAAAAAAAACTCTCTCATGACACATGTCACTTTCTCATTCCCTCATGCCACATGTCACTTTCTCCTTACATTTTTTCTTTCATGCCACATGTCACCTCTTTCTCACATATTTTTCTTCCTACTTTTTATATATTATATATATATTTTTATATATTATATATTTTATATGCTAATAATAATTTAATATTAATTAGTGATTGGTT
>NW_017715470.1:0-366 GCF_001865875.1 Lupinus angustifolius
TTTTATATATTATATATTTTATATGCTAATAATAATTTAATATTAATTAGTGATTGGGTCATGTCGCTACCCCACTAAAATTGAGTGTTTACAAAAGCTATGTTTTGTTTTGTTTTTTGCTAAGCCAAAAGCTATGTTTTGTTATGTTAAAAAGTAATAGTCATTGAACATTAGATGAAATTGAAATCATTTTTCACATTCAAATTATTTCTTTACATTAATCTATCTATATAATTTAATGTTTACCATTAATCTAAGAATAATTGTACTTTTTCACCTCATCAAAGTTTTTTGACATTTTTCGCACTGAATTTTAATATTACAGTTCAGATTCTTTGAATTTTAATTTTTCTCTATTAACAACAT
>NW_017715471.1:0-19943 GCF_001865875.1 Lupinus angustifolius
ATATGCTAAAAAATCTTTATGACTTTATATGATACTTATAAACGTAATCACAAAAAGTATGATGCAAAAATAACTCCTTATATTTATAATTTTATATAGAGAATATAGAGGTGAGATATTATCCAATACAATTTGAATTTTATTTATTGAGTTATTTAAGAATCAAATATTTTCTATAATCACACTTTCAACAAATAAATGCTTATACAAACGCATTTATAATTGTTAATATTCTACATATACACTCAAAAATCAATGTTAATATTACACATATATGAATGGAAAAATATAATGGTTCAATACATGATTTGTTGATATTATAAAATATATGTATATTATATTTGCATTATGCATAAATAAAGAAGCGACCCGTGCAAGTGCACGGGTACACTGCTAGTTATGTTTGAAACAAAACATGGTTGGTAGGGATTTTAATAGATATTTTTGGGGCGCAATGTATATCAATGTTTTATCAAATATGACAAAAGCTATGTATGACGCTATGCTAGAAGGAAAAGTGATCGAAGAATAAATAACTAAGTCTTACTATATTTTTATTGTCAGACTAAAAATTTCAAAATGAATGAATAACTTGCACTACTTCTTATTTTATAACGTAATTAATTGCTGAGGTAACCCTTCATAACATTTTAACAATAAAATATGTAGAAATCATTTTTTATGAGGTAACCCTTCGTAAACGTTTTTATTAATAAATTATGTTGTTATTTTTAATCAAATTTATGCAAAATACATTATCACTCGTACGAATGTCCAGGTATCCTACTAGTAATATACTAAAAGAGAGGTTATATTACATGAATTAATCATTTTAGCATGGGAAAGGGCGTATAATATTTATAGTTTTCTTTTCCAACTAGCAGTGTACCCGTGCACTTGCACGGGTCGCTTCTTTGTTTATGCATAATGAAAATATAATATACATATATTTTATAACATCAATAAATCATGTATTGAAACATTATATTTCCCATTCATATAGGTGCAATATTAACATTGATTTTTGAGTGTATATGTAGCATATTAACAATTATAAATGTGTTGTTTGTATAAGCATTTATTTGTTGAAAGTGTGATTATAGAAAATATTTGATTCTTAAATAACTCAATAAATAAAATTCAAATTGTATTGGATAATATCTCACCTCTATATTCTCTATATAAAATTATAAATATAAGGAGTTATTTTTGCATTATATTTTTTGTGATTACGTTTATAAGTATCATACAAAGTCATAAAGATTTTTTAGCATATCTCTTAAATGTTTGATAAATATTTGAATATATTTTTAGCATTCAAATATTGTATAATTAAATGTTATTTATTTGATTATGTTTTAGCTAATAATCATTGTATGAAAATAACTCATAAATTAAAAACACACTAAGTTAGGATATGACAGATATTTTTTCTGATAAATTTAATAAAAAGAGTCTAATAATTGATTTGTTATATTCCTAATTAAAATACATATATTTTTCATGAATATATATACCATTGTTATCTTTTAATTAAATAATATAATATAGTAATTAAATACATATGACCCGTGCATTCGCATGACTAAAAACACACATGTTATCCATGTATTCGCATAGTTAAAACACACATATTACTCATACATTCATATTATTAAGAATATACATCTTACTTGTGTATTTGCATGTTTAAGCACATAAGAAAAATAAATTATCATAATTTGAATTTTCTACAATTAGTGTTAAATTATTATTAACATATAAAATATATAAAAAGTAGGAAGGAAAAAATGTGAGGAGGAGGTGACATGTGACATGAAGAAAAAAATGTCAGGAGAAATTGACATGTGGCATAAGGGAGTTTTTTTTTATTATATTGTTAATAGAGAAAAATTAAAATTCAAAGAATCTGAACTGTAATATTAAAATTCAGTGCGAAAAATGTCAAAAACTTTGATGAGGTGAAAAAATACAATTATTCTTAGATTAATGGTAAACATTAAATTATATAGATAGATTAATGTAAAGAAATAATTTGAATGTGAAAAATGATTTCAATTTCATCTAATGTTCAATGACTATTACTTTTTAACATAACAATAGATGTTGTAAACACTCAATTTTAGTAGTGTAACGACATGAACCAATCACTAATTAATATTAAATTATTATTAGCATATAAAATATATAATATATAAAAAGTATGAATAAAAATATGTGAGGAGGATGTGACATTTGGCATGAAGGAAAAAATGTAAGGGGAAAGTGACATATGGCATGAGGGAAGGAGAAAGTGACATGTGGCATGAGGGAATGAGAAAGTAACATGTGGCATGAGAAAGTTTTTTTTATTATATTGTTAATAGATATAAATGATTCAAACGGTAAATGCAATTGCATGCCAGCTAAGGGTAGAAAGAGGCCATTTTGGCCTTAAACATGCCCAACCTATATAACATATAGGAGTTTGAGTCTGACCTATTATCCTGTTTAAAAAAAGTTTCAAAGCCTAGGTCTGACCTGTTAGCCTGTTTAAAGGCCTAATATACTATATGCTCATGAAATAAGCTACCATGTCTATATTTTAATGGGGTTATAGGCTTATTTTTAGTTAGACTCATCTAATAATTAAATTATATTTTTATATTAATATTACATATATAATAATATTGTTTATATTAAAATAATATAATTTCAACATTTTTATGTAATATAACTAAATAGGTTGACATGTCAGGCTTAATAGGCCTTTTAGGTGGACTACAGCCTGACCTGTTAAGCTAAATAGGTTTTTTAGAAAGTCAGAGTCTAACATGTTCGTGAAAAAAGCCTAGTCTGACCTAGCCTGTTATAGGTAAAGTAATAGACCCTTGATAGGCGCCCCTATAGGCGGTCTGACATATTTCCACCTTAATGCTAGCCCAAAATTCATTGAGTATCTTATCCAATCAATTTGAAGAAAAGTGACATTCCTTTTTCCTCAATTCATTCTGATGTTTTGTGACCCTCTCCCATTACAAATACCTCTACCATTCAATGATTTGTTATTTTTGTGGATGATTGCACATGAATGACTTAATTGAACTTGCTGAAACATAAAACGACATATTTGGTGTTTTTCATACCTTTAATGTGATGGTTCATACACAATTTTCAACTAAATTCAAATTCTATACTCTGATAATAAGAGGAAGGAGTTTCAAGATTACTTTAGAAACAATGGTTTAATCCATGAACCTTCTTGCTCCCAAACACCCCAACAAAATGAAGTTGCAGAACTAAAGAATAGACATATCTTAGAAACAATTCATGGTCTTCTATTTGGAGCTCATATGCCTTGTAAATAGTGGGAGGACGTTGTGGTCACATTAGCACATTTGTTGAATCCTATGCCTTTGAAGGTATTGTGCTTAAAAAATCCATAGAAGTTCTTTCTTGACATGTTCCCCTACATACTATTCTAGTGGTTCCTTGGGTATTTGGGTGTGTTGCATTTGTTCATCTTCATCACAATGAGCACAAAAAACTAGATCCATGTGCAATTTGGTGTATTTTTATTGGATATAGGATGCATAAAAAGGGATGTAGTTGTTATAATCCTACCACAAAATGCACCTATGTTACTATGATTGTTACTTTCTTAGAATCTGAAACGTTTTCCCCTCGAGTGAGTTCAAGTTCTTCTTTTCACGGGGAGACATAAGATGAAAGATTATTTGGTAAAATTGGGCAGGGCAACCCAATGTTTGTTAGTGGCATTGGAGAGATGTTGTGTGAGAAAGTTGGAACTGTTGATGAAATGGGAAAGGATTATTACCATGAATTGGAAGAAAGACATGATACAAATCAAACTAATATTTAACATGGATAAAGACAAGATACCATTATAATTCTAGAGACTCAAGTTGATATAATTCAAGTGGTTGAATCTGAAATTAAATTCCCTATCTTCTTTGTGGCAGAACACCCAACTCTTAGGAATATCATTGAGTTAAGATATCCTATCAATCCTAATATATATTCTCCTATTTATAACTTGGATATTTAATTTCTATTGTTTACAATTTACCTTTTAGACAAAATTGTAGAAAGCACATAATTAGCACTCACCGGATCATGAAGGAAAGCACTCAAGATATCCCATCTCCAATTATGTGTCTACTCAGAAATAATCACATCCCTTTGAAGCATTTGCGCACAATCTATCTTCACATCATATCCCCAATAGAATAGAAGAAGCTCTAACAGATCCATACATGGTTCAAGCTCCTTATGTATTTGGGTGTGTTGCATTTGTTCATGTTCATCACAATCAATGCACAAAACTAGATCATGTGATAAGAACTCCAAGTGAGTATGGATTCTTTAACAACACTATTCAACTAAGAAATCTTAAGAAGAAAAAGTACTGAAAATACCTCATATATTCATTGCAGCTACGACTCTATCACTAAATAGTAGCTAGCAGTTTAGGTTAACACATTCATGAGCTTCATAGTATTGGGTCCGAATTGTTTAAGGAAAAATACTACAAAATTAAAATAACATAAAGGCTAATAACTCATATGAGCTAAGAATCAAAAGCTTGTGCTTTATCTATTGCTAAAGCCAAATTCAGAGGAATGACAAAGGACTCTAAGAACTTCCTTCGCTTAAAAGGCTAATAACTCGTATGAGCGCTCATTTTTGTCAGACCTATTTTTTAAAAATTCAAAAAATTCAAAATTATAAAATTATAAATTTCAAAATAAAAAATAGCAAAAGGGATTATGGGGAATTGTGAGATTTTATAGAGTCAAATAATTTTTTTTGCCCATTTATAGGCATGATAGTAATTTTTAGATTTTATAAAGTCGCACATATTTTTTTCAAAAAGGGTAATATGGTAATTTGGAAAATCTAAATAAAATATTTTTATCCTACCATAGATTTTTTTATAATTACTCTATCAAAAAATATATCACTACAAAATATAATATTATACATGTCTCATAAGTATTTTTATCTCCCTTGATTATTTGTTTCTTAACCAATGATTAAAAACTCTTCGGTTATTGACACTTTTAATTAATTAATTTAAAATAATACGTAAAACTTTTACTTTTAGCTGTTACATATTTAAAATATTTTTTTAATATATTTGGACAATTAAGAATTAAATGGCAATGAAATCAAATAAAGAAAAAATGTAAGAGAAGAATTAGTCTTAATAAAAAAAAGATAACATGATAAAGATGAGAGTGTCTATTGAAAAGAAGAAATGATACTATAGAGAGAAAATTGAGAAAAAAGTGAGTAGAAGAGGATAAGTCTGACAAAGTGTAGTTCAGAAAATTCCTCCTCGAAATTTGTGCCTTCTCTTGTCCACATTTAACCATAAAAAAATTCAAAATCATTGTCTTAATCATTTCTTGGTCATTAGGTGATAGTCATCATTTTCACTGCACGAAATTTCTCGTTTTCTCTGTGGTATTGTTCAGGAAGAAATTAGTGACTAATCATTACGGTGACTCTGCAATACAAGAATTACATATGTAGATATGTAGTCAATCTCCTTCTGACTTGTGGCATTTAAGCCGCCTACAACATTGTCTCGTTGGACATGTTATCGTCTTCCATTGGTCATAGGAATGGCAACAGGACGGGTCGAGGTCGATTTTATGCTTACCCAACCCCGAAATCCAAAATCTGAGCCAAACTCGAATTAACGAGGTTGAAAATATATTTTTTTCAAAATGGGTAATATGGTAATTTGAAAAGCTAAATATAATATTTTTATCCTACCCTAGATTTTTTATAATAAATCTTTCAAAAAATATTTCACTTCAAAAATGTAAGATTCTAAATGTCTCAAAAGTATTTTTATCTCCCTTCATTGTTTGCTTCTTAATCGGCGATTAGAAAACTTTTTGACTATTGACACTTTAAATTATTTAATTTAAAATAATAAGTAAAACTTTTACTTTTTAGCTGTTATATTTTTAAAATAAATTTTTAATAGATTTGGACAATTAAGGATTCAATGGCAATGAAATGAAATTAAGAAAAAACATAAGAGAAGAATTAGTATTAATTAAAAAAGACAACACGATAGAGAAGAGATGGTCTATTGAAAAGAAGAAATGATATTATAGAGAAATATTTGAAAAAAAGGAGCATCAAAAAGGAAAAATATGACAAAGTAAAGTTCAGAAAATTCCTCCTAGAAATTCGTGCCTTTTTTGTCCACATTTAGCAATAAAAAATTCGGAATCATTTCCTTATCATTAGGTGTCAATCATCATTTTTACAGCACGAAATTTCTCGTTTTCTCTATGGTATCGTTCATGAAGAAATTAGTGCCTAATCATTACGATAACTCTGCAATATAAGAATTATACATGTAGATTTTGTAGCCAATCTCCATCTGACGTGTGGCGTCTAAGCCACCTACAACATCGTCTCGTTGGACACGTTGTCGCCTTCAATTGGTCAGCCATTGGTCAACTATCAAATCTCCAACCAAAGGGTTAAGAATTGACTAGTCATTTCATGCCCCCAAATCAGTTGTCACCTACCAAAATGAAATTCTCAATCTCACTTGCACACGTGGCACATGCAAGTACCATCACTTATTTTCTTATTTCCTTTTGAACAATTATAATGTTTTTTATTTTAAAATCAGAAAAAAAACTATTTTTTATCATTAATTAATTTAATAAATTTGAATAGTCTGGTCATGGTTTCGATCGTCCATTCTTTTCTGCTTAAAGCATACCATCGGTTTATGACTAGTATTTTCTCTTTGTTATTATTTCCGTAAATTATTCATACATACCACTTTTAAAAGAAATATTTGAATGAGGTTTGAATAGCCCGGTCTACGACTTGCGTCTTCTTCTCCTTTCTATTTAAAGTAGAATGTCAGTCTATGACGAGTATTGTATCTTTGCTATTAATTATGTAAATTATTCTGAAATACCTTTTTAAAATACTTTAATAGATTTGAATAGCATGGTCTTTGACGAGTGTCATCTTTTCTTTTCTACTTAAAGGAGAAAGTCAGTCTACGGTTTGTATTATCATTTTACTATTAATTCCACAAATTATTCTTAAATACCTTTAAAAACATTTTAATGGGATTTGGATAGTATGGTCTATGTCGCCTCTCCCTTTATGCTCAAAAGTGGGAAATCAATCTGCAACCAATATTGTCTCATTTCTATTGATTTCCTCTTATTAAATTGCAAGTAATTATATTTTAAATGTTTTGAAATCAAATCAATCAACTGAGAAATATGTAATTTTGATTTCCCTATTAGACCTATGAATATGGGCGAGATCAACTCTTGTCACAAAAAAAATTAATAAATAAAATACATTGTTTTAATAAATAAATTGTAATAAAATAAATTAAGGTGTATTTAATTCATGCAATTAGCGAGTGTGTTGTTTTATCATTGACAAACAGAGTGGTAATACATTCCATGATCCATAATCGACTCCTAAGCTTAGAAATCATGTTTAAAGACCATATTTTCCAATTTGGGTATAAAAGATAGTTTTCTACATTTTAGCCGTAAAAAATATTGTCATACTAAATCTTTTGGGAGAATCAAAATCTAGTCCAACCTCTTTCTAAGTTGTGTAACTAGTGTTCAGCCAAAAATCAAGTTGCGACAACTGAGATTAATTTTCCACCTTTCGAATAAGAAGGCAGCAATTGGCCTATTGCATTATCCTATCCAACATGTTTGAACCAAACATAGTGAGGTGAATCAACACTTCATCAAACATAACCTTGAAAGCAAAATAGGTTGATTTCCATTTGTGAAATAGTTTGATTTCCGTTTGCGAAATTTGTAGACCTTGTTGCTGATATATTTTCAAAGGCAATTACCAACAAGATCTTTAACTCTGACTTGGCATGATGAACATCAAAAATATCTATATACCCTCTTGAGGGAGAGTGTTGGTGTGAGCATAATTATTTCCCATGTTTCAAGGGAAAACCAAACCAAAAATATATTTCTAAAATAAAGTCCTTGAGTGACTCTTTGTACTAATTAATATATATAGGTAGCTGCTACAGCACAAAATATACAACAAAAAAACTCTTTCTCCATGTCATTCTCCATTTTAACACAAGATCCATAACACCATAGTAGTAAATAATAACACTGAAACTAATCATCTGATCTATTTATTTTTGTTTCTTGATCTGTCCCATCCACCTTAGACCACCTGTTAACACGATTTCTAGCTATGATGACCTACACAGTATAACATATGATCATATGTATAAGAAATATGATTATAATTTGGTAGCAATGGAAAATAGTAATTAAGAAACAATTTGAAGTCAAAAAATACCTGATCGTCCCAATTAGTTTTGTAAGTGATTATAACTAACACCACAGTTTGAACAAATGTTCCAAACAACATTCCAATCCAGATTCCCTATAGAAAAGTAATAAGTTTGTTCAATTGATAAATCAGTACAAAGTTAAAGTACATTTGAGACATTAGGTAAAATCATACCTTGACTTGCATATCAATTATTTTACCAAGCACAAGTCCTACAGGAATTCCTATAACATAATAACACCCTATGTTTACATATGCTACAATGCTTTGCCACCCAGCTCCAATAGCAACCCCTGTTAAAATGACAATATCATTTCCCTCATATTCTTTCAGATAATACATATGCATACATGAATCCTAAAATTACTAATTCAATGTATAGTTTTTATAAGTTTGTATAATGGGCGGCATAATGTACTAGGTTCCCACATAGTGGAGTATGGGGATGATAGATGCACACATCCTTACTTTCACAAGAGAAAGAAATTGTTTTCAGAATTTGAACCTATGACCTTCAGATCACAAGACAAACAATTACTAACCCTCTAGCTTTTATAAGTAAATAGATATGCATACATAAATCTTAAAATGACTAACTCAAAGTATAGTTGTTAGAAGTATATAAGGGGGGTCCAGTGCATGAAGTTCCCACATAGTAAGATTTAGGAATGGTAGATTTACACATCCTTACTTTCACAAGAGAAGTAACTGTTTTGAACCTCGAACTTCCAGGTCACAAGACAAAACAATCTTACAATTACGCTAATGATATTGGCCCTCTACTTTTATAAGTAAATACCATTGACAAATTAAATCACTTTTGTCATGAAAAAGGAATCAGGATTCAAATCTTAAACCTATCCATTAAATCAAGTCAAAAAGAGTAAATGTTGGAGAGATACCTGAGAGTACAGGTTGGACACTATTTAGAAGTATAGAGATTGACAACAAAGGTGACAAATCCCCAACAGCATCTGCTACCTCTTTATTTGAGGTAAATATATAAGCAAGTCTTTCCCTAAAGAATAAGAAAAACAAAAACAGAATGAACCCAATGGTCAATGATGTAAGAACTGTCACAACTATAGAGAACTTTGCAGCTTTAGCACTTCCTTTCCCAAGTTCATTAGCTACCCGAACGCTGCAAATTAAGATCAAGTCAATTTTCCATTGTAAATACAGAAGATGAAAAAATGGTAGAACAGTCATGTTTTGATTTGTAACGCATAAATGTTATTTTTGTGTGTGACACTGTTTTATATTGTAGTTGTGTTCGCAATTGTAGTCACGGTTGTGATTACTTCAACTACGATCATTATGGTCGTTGTGATTGTGATGCGGATTGTGACCATTGTAGTGCAAATGTTTTGGGATTAAAAAAATATTTTTGAATTTGGTGCAGTTTGATATGATCCAATACGATCTAAATGTAATATGATGCAATTATGCTATGGCTCGATGCAACCACATTATTATAATCCAATGTGACACCGCAACCATAATAGTGCAGCTGCATAATATGATGCGAATCACAATTTGAATAAGTGGCTGTGATATATGAGAAAAACAATGATCCATCAACAATAGAAAGGGGAACAATGCTATTACCTTGCTGCAGCCATGAAACCAAGGGATATCATCATTTCCCATCCGTTGATGTTCAAACTGTAAAGAATAAAAGTTAATCTTCATCAGTCCAAGAGAAAAGTCAACTATACATCAAATCAATATAGGCAACAATATAAAAAAGAAACACAAGATATAAAATTTAATAGAGAAATGTTAGAGCGCAGAAGGATTACCATATAGATAGAGCATCAATTTCAACCTCTGCATTTTCCATGTTGCCTGTTAAAAGAACCAATATTGTGCTGTACCAGAGTTCAAGACTGTAAAACAAAAACAGCTTCATCATGTTAGAAAATATTTTAGTTAGGATAGATCTTTGTTTTAGATTGCGGTTATTGTCACTATTGTGATACGGATTGCTACCATTGCGATGTGAATTATTTTGTGACTAGACAATATTTTTGAATTTGATATGGTCCGATACGGCCTGATACGAACAATCTAAATGTGGTTGTATAGCGGGCCCAATATGGTTGCATCATTATGATTCGGTGTTACATCACAATTGTAGTATGATGCAATTGCCTCAGTCACTGCAACCTAAATATTGTGGTCGCATCACGTAATGTGGTTCGCAATTTGAATCATAGATAAATAACATAAAATTAATCTTGAGAATCAAAATTCTATTAGCTACTCCAATCAAAAAGAAAATCCAAATTTATTTGGCAATAGCATTTACTAACAAGAATTGATAAAGAAGAAAACTTTACCATAACATGGCACCAGCTGAAAGTGAAAGCTTCACAACTGCCCAAAGTTCTTTGAATGCTAAAAATGAGAAACCTTTCCATGTTTCATGACACCAACCACATGTGACAAATATAAGTTGTCCAATGTTGGGAATCCAATAAGCCAAACTTGTAGCAATCATTGCAGCAGGAAGGCCTAGATTTAACTTTATAACCAAAAGCCATGACAGACACACATGAAAGATAATTGAAAATGCTGCAAGAAATGCAATAATCACATTCTTGCTTTGAGATTGTAGAAATGTCTGGCAAGTAAATGAGACTATAAAAGCAAACATGATAGGAATTGACCAAAGTGAAATGGTTCCTGCAACTTCTGCTATGCTTTCATCTTGGCCTAATAAAATCAAAATTGGGGTTGTGAATATGAAGAAAGGAAGAAGAATGATTGCAGTTAATGTTAACACTATCCATGATCTTTGAAGATACACTCCCATCATGCCATATTCTTTTGCTCCATATGCTTGTCCACAAAGTGTTGACAATGCGCTCGCCATGCCTAACTACAATTGCCATTGCAATAAGGTGTCAATACATTTTCATTGAACAAACTATATTTGCAGCCATATATAGGTAAAGTATATTTTCATTGAACAATTGCCATTGCAATAAGGGGATTCTCCGCTGTTACTAGGGCATGGGAAGAGTGGAGAGTCACAAGTAACATACTATGTCTTGAACTAAAACATTAAGATAATTGCTTCATAGCCTTTTCCACTTTTAAATTCTTTCACTCACCCCTCATATCGAATGTAAGACTTCACACTTGAATAAACTCAATAAGATACATGAAAGCATAAACACTCATCCACAAAGTAACATAAGCTTGAATTGTTTGAGTTGTGACAATAGATGTTCACAATCTGCAAGCAACCTTATGAATAATCAACTTTAGTTCCATCACAACCTTTGAAG
Source organism: Lupinus angustifolius (assembly GCF_001865875.1). Lineage (NCBI taxonomy): Eukaryota > Viridiplantae > Streptophyta > Magnoliopsida > Fabales > Fabaceae > Lupinus > Lupinus angustifolius. Next base: position 11,643 of record NW_017715471.1, read on the forward strand.
TATACGATTCTCTTGCCAGTACAACCGCAGTTTCAGTATTCACTAATATCTTAACTACATTAACACTAATAGGTACTAAGTTACCAAACAAAATCAATGTGGATCATTAACAATGTACTGTTTGATGAATTTTGTGTTAAAAGAGTTGAAGCAATCATGAAAGAAACAATATATCTGTTTCCCTTCAACATTTACTCGTAGATTTTAGGATTGTGGAGTAAAAAAAAATGGAATCTCAAATTTGGATCCTAAGGATATTTATAAAGCATCATCTCCTTTTTAAGAAAAGAACATATTAGCAGTGTGTACCTAAAAGTTAGACAAAATAACCCTCATTTACTTTATACAAATAAAGATATTGGAAGATTACTTCAGTAAATTGCTTTATTAAAAATTAAAAATAGTTTCTCTCTCCACCCCAAAACTCATTCATTTCACACGTTTTGGGGTTTGTTGCACATGGAAAATGTGAATGTGGAAACTTGTATAGCCAAGGGTATGGTACTGAAACAGCTGGTTTAAGTAGAGCTCATTACAGTGCTGGAATAGTACCCATAGCATACAAAAGGTACCTCATTATACAGTCATTTTTGTAATAATTTCTCATCTTTTAGATTGTTATTTTAATGGGTAACTAGTATTGGTTGTCTCTAATAGGCATTGCAATCATACAAGAGTTTTACCAATTTTGTTTTAACTTTCATAATTCATATTCACCTTGTAAAAGAGAAAAGGAAAGGAGAGGGTACTCAGGGTAGAAAAAGAACTAGAAAAGTGAATGGTTGGAACAAGACTTTAGAATTTGTGAATAACTTAAGAGAAAGAAGAAAATTGTTGAATGAATTTGGGAGTAAGAGACAAGGAAGAGGAAGAGACAAAGTTTGCATTAATAATTTGAATGACATATTTAAATTACTTTACAAAAGTAGTTAATATAATATATATAAGTAGATGTGGTTTGTGTACTTCCTCATAATATTATAAAATATATGTTAATATTAGTGTTGCTGAACAAGTAATGACATTCCTTCTAAATTAGAATCTTAATCCTCAAAAATAATTTTTTTTTAAACTGTTAAATAAGAGAAAATATATATATATAGGCACTTAACAATGTAATAGTCTATGAGTATAATATTGATGCACTTACGGTATAAAAAATTATACACAATCAATTCATCATTTACCATTCATTTGGATTACTTTTTTTGAAAAGTCAAACATAATTGAAAATGAATGGTAAATAATACAGTTGATAGTGTAAAAAACTCTTACAATGTCGGTGTATACATTTTTTTCTCATAGTCTATTAGTCCAATCGTAATCATTTATTTTCAATTATTAAAAAAAAGTAATATAAATGAATAATAATAATTGTATAAGTTTTTACACTCACATTATATAGATGTTCCAGTTTTAAATAATAAAAAATGTTCAATAAAAACTGAAAATTTTGTCAAAAACTTACCAGAACACCATTGACAAATCTTACAAGAACAGTGTATACAAGAGCAAAAGCAGCAAGTTCCCTTGACCCAATATGGCCAACAAAAGCTTGGCTGATAACATTGATCCCAAAAGTAGAGAATCTTGTGAATATGCCTGGAGCTGCTACTACCCACATCAACTTACTCTCTTCCCATACCCTCTTTACCAATGACAATTCTTCTTCTTCTTTTGATGTTTCCTTAGTACTTAGCAGCTTCTGCCTTGGATCCACTTCCATTTTCAATTGTCTGGTTTTTTCTGCTGCCTATGAGGATATGCTATGTGTTGAAAGTAAAAACAAGGCAGAGAATAAAGAAGAAAAAAAGTTGGACTGATTATAAACCTAATTCATTTGAGAATGACCCATCAATGAGTCCATGATGGATATTGATAATGAGTTTATTCATATTTCATTAAAGAATGGAGATCATATGCTTTAACTTGGTTTCGCCCACCATGTCCCAACCAATAATATAGTTATACATAATGTTTTGTTTTATTTTTGGAAGGAAAAGAAAATGTCACACATAAATAAATATTTTTTTACTGGTATAGTGGGCTGAAATTTTTAATTAACTATCATTATATTATTAGGTAAAACAAGGTTAGAGAAACCATGTTTGGACAAGTGATTTCCATCCTTCATAATTACAATACCTCCAAAAGTATAAAAAGTCGATAAAAACTTGTATAAGGATTTATTCAACACGTCATATTTAAAGACAATTGTACTTAAGTATTTTGATTCTATCATTTAGGATTAGATTTTAATTAGAATTAATTTTTTAATATGTTAACAAAATTGTATTATTATCTTTATATTAACATATCTTCATACAAGTCTTTCTCTAAAAAATTAAGGACCGATGATATTTTAATTTACACTTGCATCCAAATATGTTTTTTATTATGGCAAGTATCCAAGAACATATTGTACACTTCCATCAGTTGCATGCATATTGAAATAATTGATATGAAATGCGAGGAGTAATAGTGAGATCATCCATGACAGCTTTTCTTTTGTCATATTGGAATGATTGATATGAAATGTTGACGCCAATAATTGTTAAGAAATGCTCACGTCTCTTTCAATGTACCAAGTATATGACTTCCTATATGGTATTGAGGAGTCCAATATTAAATAGAAATTGTGATATATGGAAAGAAATTAACTATCATATATACACCAATAAAAAAAGTAACTCCAAGGCATGTTTCAGGTGCGCGGATCTTTAGATTGCTTATCCTTCTTTGCTACGTCCTTAATAAAAAAAGTTGTTATTAATATTATTTTATTTATGTAAACATTAATAGTGAATCATACAATTATATAAAGGTAGTTTTCTATTTGGGATGCTGATTTATATTATTGTATAAAGTTTTATAATGTGGAGGATTGGAATAGAAGAGAGAAATTAAAGTTATATTTAATTAAAACTCCTTGTTAGATATCCATTAATTGTAAACAACAATTAGAAACATTATACTGGCAATGTCTTATTCTTTAATAATATCATGTTAACCATTCAATATTCTCAGGAACGTAGGTACAATTCTCTACCCAAACTCTATTAACAAATTATTTTATGTTCCTCTCTTCTTTTTATCTCTTACTCTTTTATTTGATTATATTTTTAGTAACGCTACATAGCCGTCATTTCCATTGTACCAACAAATCAAATGGTAAACTTATTTGACTCTACTTATCGTGTAAATCAAATGTTGATATTTGAATCTTGATAACTATTCTTATGGAAAGAAGAATAATCAATCTCCATCACTCTTAAGAATGGTGAAAACCACTTCTACCACCATTTTATAATACCAAAAAAAAATACATACAGAAAACATGATGGACTTTTAAAAAAAGATCATACATGAATGTGTGGACCAAAAAAACTTTTATATTTAGTTATGGGAATGCTGAGGAGAACTATAAAAATCAGTATTGTGAAAATCGACCTATACAAGATGGTAAATTGATTTTCATACTATTACGGTATAACAATTATACCAATCATAAAATCATTTGACTAAAGTTAGTTATATCGGTTGATTTTCAATTCGACTCTAATTTTTTAAACTAAAAATGACTTAGTTATTATCTTTTTTATTAATTTTTCAAACGTGTATATTTAACTTTACTAATATACGCTTTAATTAGTGAACAATCGATAAACCACTATATTGCCTTATGAGTACCGTGACTAGTCTGTTGACGGTTAGGTACTAATAACGCTAAGAAAAACATTGTTTAAAGGGAAATGATGAAATTTTGATTTTAAAATTGTTGTTTTAATAAAGGAAGAAATGTTTGAGTACATGAAGTTTTCGACAAGAGAATCCATTTATATAGTAATGTAAATCATAACAAAAGTTATAAAGGTATTGTTTATAGAAAAAATGAAATTTTATCTTGAAAATTAATGTTTTAATATATGAAAAAGTATTTGACTTAAGTTTTCAATGTTAATTTTCATATTCTTCAAACATTATCAGTATGACACAACCAATTTTGTTAGAAAAAGTTCAAAAGTTAGGGATATTTTTGTAAAATCGTTTGTTTTAAAAATAAAAAATGATACCCTTTTCTCTCTTCTCTCCCATGCCCCAATCTCCCTCCCTATTCTTTTGAAGTTGGGTATTGATCAAGAGATTCAGCGCCTGTCTATAAGAATTCTGAGAACTACGAATCCGCATTGATTAATAATGAGTAATTGAAGGTTATATAAGTGACTGTTGTGAAATTTAAGTGGTATTTTGTTTTATCTTTTTGGTGCTTTGAATAAATTTATTTTGCTTTCTTTCTTACACCCGAAATAATTATTTTTCGTTGAAAATAAAATTAAAATTAGTATGTGATGTTAAGTAGACTTGTAAATCTTAATTACTTTAGGTTTCCCATTTGAAGAATGAGACCACATTTGTTGTCTCAAAAAATATATCATTTCATGTTATTTGTTGTGAATGATCAAAGAAAATATATTCAAGTTAAAAAAAATTATTATTAAATATTTTCCTAATTAATTACCATAAGTGACACATAAGCTAATACATTTTGAGAAACAATTAATTTACTCTCTTGAATCATAAATACAAGTTAATTTATATTTTCATCAATATTTACTGTACCTCACTCATAAGTGCTTCTTGTTCATTAGGATTGAACAATGCTTTAGAGTCATCAATATTCAAATGAACAAATTTGTAAGATAAAACACCTTATTTATGAAGGCATTCCTTCCACCAAAAGAATTTGTGATTTAGTGGTTTGAAATAGATAATTAAATCCTTTCAAAAACTAAATCACAAATTCTAAATCTTATCAATTCTTACATTCCTGACTAATTCACACTTACACTACACCAGTGTTGTTAAAACAGTACCGGTTATTAAACCGGTTCAGGGTACTGGTATAGTGGTACAATGGTTCAATTGATAATTCAATAATTAAACCGCATTTCGTTTAAACCGGACATACCTACTTATATTTATATATATAAACTTATAATAAAAACATTCCAAATAGGTAGTAGATACTCAAATTTATAGTCTATATTCATAATCTACTCAAAATTCACATAAACAAACAACTTTAAGTCTTTAACAAATTCAAAGTCTAATTACAAAACATATATAAAACAAATAAATTTAGAGTTTTAACATTTAACACCAAGGAGTCAAAGTTGTTTATAAATATTGTATTTTTGCACCAAATCCTATCTTCATACAGTACTCCAAGATTACACAAACGTCACTGAGATTACACACGGATGTTAGAATGTTAGGAACCAAAATGTGTAATCTAAGTATACATTGGAAGCATGTGCCTTGAAGTGTTGAAGAATGATTGGAAAGATGAGTGATCTTGTAATGTCTTTTTAAGTTTTTATGTTTTTTTTCAAAAAAACAAATATGTGTATAAACCGGCCGGTTTAATGAAATACCGGTCACTTCACCGGTTTTGATACTTGGCTGGTTCAACATCTATACCGTACAGGTTAGGAGACTGATTCACCGGTTTTACGGTTGAACTGACTGGTACGGTACAGTTTTTACATCATTACACTACACATCACAAGTGTAAGAAGGTGAAGGCCTTCAAAATTTCAATTCCCCTCAAAAGATCTTCACTACATTAAGTAATTTTAGATATCCATGTCTTTGTGAATGGTTGAATGAATTTCTTGCAATAGATCAGAAATTCTAAAGTAATCTTCATTTTGTTGCAACTGGAAATTGGAAAACAGAAGAAAGAAAGAAGAAACAGAACACGGTTCTGTGTATTGCAGAAAGAAAAGAAAGAAAGCAGAAGAATTGGAGTGTTTGTGAAGAAGGGAATTCAATGAATAACATCTGAATCTTATTGAATGATTTGTACAAGCAAGGCAAAGCAATTTATACACATTACTAAAAATAGCAAAACAGAATTAACTACCAACAGAATTAACTAACCAAACTTTCTAATTTTAGTAAGTTTGCATATTAAGAAACTGAATTATTACAACATTCCCCCTTAATTCAAGTTTCCTTCAAGCATCTCAAACCAAGCTTGTGCCTTAACTCCTCAAACTTTATCTTCTTCAAGGGCTTCGTTAGTGTGTCTGCAATTTGCTCATCAGTTTTGCAGAATTCAAGAATGAGTTTGTTCTTGATTACTTGATCTCGAAGGAAGTGAAAACGTGTTTCAATGTGCTTACTTCTTCCGTGTGCAATAGGATTCTTAGAGAGATTAATTGCTGACTTGTTATCAACCCTTAACACTAGGCTTTCACTTTCCTCTTTCAACTTTAACTCAGTAAGCAACTTGCTTAACCAGCAAGCTTGTTGTGCAGCCATACAAGCAGAAATATACTCTGCTTCACAAGATGATAGGGCAACAACATCTTGTTTCCTTGAAGACCACGAAATTGGTGCATCACCAAACAAAAACACATAACCAGAAGTGCTTTTCCTATCACTTTTATCACCACACCAATCTGAATCACTGAACCCAAGCACACTGTGGGCAATTTCGTCACTGATTTTAGTAGGAAACAACTTCTTCAAGGGCTTCGTTAGTGTGTCTGCAATTTGCTCATCAGTTTTGCAGAATTCAAGAATGAGTTTGTTCTTGATTACTTGATCTCGAAGGAAGTGAAAACGTGTTTCAATGTGCTTACTTCTTCCGTGTGCAATAGGATTCTTAGAGAGATTAATTGCTGACTTGTTATCAACCCTTAACACTAGGCTTTCACCTTCTTCTTTCAGCTTTAATTTAGTAAGCAACTTGCTTAACCAACAAGCTTGTTGTGCAGCCATACAAGCAGAAATATACTCTGCTTCACAAGATGATAGGGCAACAACATCTTGTTTCTTTGAAGACCACGAAATTGGTGCATCACCAAACAAAAACACATAACCAGTAGTGCTTTTCCTATCACTTTTATCACCACACCAATCTGAATCACTGAACCCAAGCACACTGTGAGCAATTTTGTCACTGATTTTAGTAGGAAACAGCAGTCCATACCCAATTGTTCCCTTCACATATCTGAGTATCCTCTTGGCTTCTAGCAAATTGGACTTCTTTGGTGATTCCATATGCCTGCTCACTACTCCTACACTATATGCAATATCTGGCCTGGTATTGCATATGTACCTTAGACAACCAACTACTTGCCTATAGAGTGTGTTGTCAACTGCATCATCTTCCACTGGTTTTTCAGTACCTATGTTGGTCTCCATTGGTGTGGAAGCTGCATTACAACCTTCCATGTTAAACCTCTTCAATACATCAGTGGTATACTTCTTTTGGTGCATAAGAATCCCATCAGTGGTGCTTGTGAATTCTATTCCAAGAAAGTAGGATAGATCCCCTAAGTCACTCATTTCAAATTCTGCCTTCATTTCTTCTTTGAATTGACAAATTTCTTCAAGCTTGTTTCCAGTTACTAGCAGGTCATCTACATATAGACAAACAATTAGTAGATCAAGAATGCTTGAGCCCTTTACATAGATTCCATATTCTGATTTGCATTTCAGAAAGCCAAGTTGCATCAGAAAGTTGTCAATTCTTTTGTTCCAAGCTCTTGGGGCTTGCTTGAGGCCATAAAGAGCTTTGTGAAGTTTGTACACTTGATGTTCCTTGCCTGCAACTTCAAACCCAGGTGGCTGAGTCACAAATACTACCTCATCAAGTGGTCCATTTAGAAAAGCAGACTTGACATCCATTTGATGTATGTGCCAACTGTGATAGCTTGCCAATGAGACTACCAATCTGATTGTTTCTAGCCTTGCAACAGGGGCAAACACTTCACCATAATCAATACCTTGCTTTTGAAGAAACCCCTTTGCAACCAATCTTGCTTTATACTTAGCAATCTCACCATTAGGATTGAACTTGACCTTGTATACCCATCTCACAGCAATAGCTTTCTTGTTTGTTGGTAGATGAGTTAGGTGCCAAGTTTGATTCTTCTCAATTGATCTCAGCTCTTCCTTCATTGCTTGTAACCACTGATCTGACTTCATTGCTTCATGGAAACTTATTGGCTCCATCTCAGCTAATAGGGCCATATGGACTAATTCCCCTTCTGCAGTGATACCTGAATCAGGGAAGACCTCATAATCATTTAATCTAGATGGTGGTTGCCTCATTCTAGTTGATCTCCTTTCTGGTTGATCTTCTGAGATGATTGGTTGTTGTTCAGGCTGATCAACAATTTGTATAGACACATTCTTCTTTTGATTTTCTGTTTGACCTTCCCAATCCCAACACAGAGTCTCATCCACCTTCACATCTCTGCTTAGCACTATTCTTTGTGTATAAGG
>NW_017715472.1:0-447 GCF_001865875.1 Lupinus angustifolius
TTGGTATATGTGCAGTGAAGGTGTTCCTTGCTTGCTTACTTGTGAGACAGTCACCACATAGTTCACTAGGAGCAACAATTGAAGGCAACCCAGCAACCAAACCATCTCTGCTCAATTTTTCCAAACTCTTAAAGTTTAAGTGACCATATCTTTGATGCCAAATCCAATTTTCTTGTACTGCAGTAGCATTGAGACAGTTTTGGTCACTCACTTGAATACCAATCTTGAAGGTTCTATTGCTTGACAGAGGAGCCTTCAAGATCAGTTTCTTGTGCACATCATAGATCCTCAGCACCTTATCCTTCATAGTCATTGTATAGTCTTTCTCAAGTAGCTGTCCAAGACTAAGCAAGTTGCTCTTCATCTTAGGAACATACAGAACATTGTTGATGTAGGCTAGCTTCCCATTCTTTCTTTGTATTGATATGTCACCAATTCCTTCAGCAT